>NC_052532.1:9623046-9923046 GCF_016699485.2 Gallus gallus | reverse complement strand
GTGCTGTTAGTGCAAATGCTTTTCATTTCTCCAAACCATTTAACTCTTTGTTAACAAAATCTTTAAAAATAACACTTTCTCTCTTCCCTAAAGGTGAAGCATAATTATGTTTTACTGTAATGTAGCTTGTTTAAAGCTTTCCTCTAGTTGAGAAACTTCTATAAATGCAGTTTATGTACTTGCTTCCAAAGTTCTATGCAAGTCTATTTACTACTTACTGCCATATTCACTTATCACTTCTGAAAAAGTGAATTTTGTATTAATCCACTGCTTAGTGGATTCACCACAATCAGGATTTGGTCTATTCCTTGCACAGCTCTTTCATTTCTACTATGGTACCAGAAGGAAGAATTCAAAGCTTTTGTTTCCTCCCAGTTGGGTTTAAAAATGCTGAATATTCTTAAGTATAATTCAGAGATTCATCTGGCAAGTTTTGAAGAAAATATATTACCTTCTCCAGCTATGGAGAAAGAATGTTCCCAAATGCGGTACTATTAATTGACTTGTAGTTATAAATGACATGAAATGGCATTCTATTTCTAGGACTGCATGGTCATCTGACAGAACAGTATGTTCAGTTCCTTAACAGTCACGAAAGAACTTCAGTAATGACCAAATGAAAGAAAGGAAGAAAAAGAAAAGGAAAGAAAGAAAGGAAGAAAGACAGAAAGAGAAAGAATTTGAGTTCCTTAGTGCTCTACTCCTAAGAAAACAATACTGATTTAACAAGGCCTGAGAAGATCAATGTATCTGTATGATCTTGTGTTTGCTTGTTTATTTTAAGTCTTGTTTCACGTATACTTTGCCATAATTTTCAAACTTTAATCTAACTGAACTGCAATTGCTGGAAACACTGGTTATAGTAATACAGTTTCTAAAAAGACATCTGATGTACTCCTTCTTTTGTAAGAATATCAGTTTAAAAAATGAATACTCTTACTATGTAAAAAAGGCAAAATAAAGTCTACAAGGAGCATCTGAAGAAAAAAATAACCGAGCAATTCTTAAAATATATTTAATCCATGTATTGCAAACTCCATTTAAAGATCACAGGTATCTATAATGGCTGTTCTGAAGGTACTGCCTCCTGTTTTATTCTGTTGACTCAAAGTGTCAGAGGCAGATGGTGGTGGTATGGCAGTAGAGGTTGGACCTCCCCACCAATATTCCACTACATTTTTTTGCTGTGTGACTGATGGCAGCTGAGAGGCAGTCTGACAAATTTATGTGTGACATGACAGTGCACATGAAGCAAAGGTGTGTCACTGAATTCCTCCATGTGGAAGAAATTGCACTCACTGATATTCATTGATACACGCTGAATGTTTATGGAGACCAAACAGTGGATGTGAGCACAGCAAGGCAGTGGGTGATGTGTTTCAGCAGTAGCATCAGTGACAGTGGGTCACCTCCACTGGTGCAGATTTCTGGGAGCATGACACGCAGGCTCTTGTTCATCACTGACAAAAATGCATAGCTAATGGTGGTGACCATGTTGAAAACAAAGTGTTTTGTAGCTGAGAATTTGCTCTATCAAATAGTCTTATTGTGCTCCTAATATCTGTTGTAGTTTCCATGGAAACGAATAAGAAACATTACTTTTGGAGCGACCTACAAAACTACCTTCTACTATCTAACAGTACAGATTTAAAGTGCAGAAAGAAAATTTTATAAAGATGAACTACAGAATTATCAGAAACTACTTCCTTTCCTTTCCTTTCCTTTCCTTTCCTTTCCTTTCCTTTCCTTTCCTTTCCTTTCCTTTCCTTTCCTTTCCTTTCCTTTCCTTTCCTTTCCTTTCCTTTCCTTTCCTTTCCTTTCCTTTCCTTTCCTTTCCTTTCCTTTCCTTTCCTTTCCTTTCCTTTCCTTTCCTTTCCTTTCCTTTCCTTTCCTTTCCTTTCCTTTCCTTTCCTTTCCTTTCCTTTCCTTTCCTTTCCTTTCCTTTCCTTTCCTTTCCTTTCCTTTCCTTTCCTTTCCTTTCCTTTCCTTTCCTTTCCTTTCCTTTCCTTTCCTTTCCTTTCCTTTCCTTTTCATGTTATTAACAAGTTTTCTTCCTTCCAGCTGGAATTACTTACATTGTCCTTCACAGTGCAGTAAAAAGATCTCCTTGCAATTTTCACTACCTAGAGATATTACTGAGATGATACATTTACCTTTTGACTGAGGTTCTCTTTTTTTAAGAAAGCCAACATTACCGTAACTTTTTCACTGACCTGTATTCTGTGGAAGGGCACATAAATTCCAGCTTCAAATAGAGCTCAAGGCATCTGTGTTTGAAAATTCATGCAGATTTTTTCATTAAAACTCTTTGTTTTTGTAAGCTTACAGAGCTGAAGTCTTGCATATGGTAAGCAGGCACTGAAATTTCTCTGGGGAACAGGTGAACCTATTATTCTGTGTATTGGGACACTTAAGAGAAATACAAGATGTAAAAAAGGAGGCTCAGAAAATCATACATACCATGTCATACACTAACCTTCCTTCTATTCAAAGATGTGAATTATTCAAGCTCCACTAATAAAATTCATCTGAATAAAGTTCTTGTCATTCAATAAATTACTTAATAAACACAGGACTTCATCTGGCCTTGCATCTGTTGCTGAATTTTGTTAGCTAGTTGCTGACTGACATGAGGTAAGGTAGTGTCCCTAGACAACTGGTACTGAGGAACAAGTGGAATTCAACCGAGCAGCACATTTAGAGAAGAAATGAAGGATTTTTCTATTGAAGTTCACACTAACAATTATTTCTCTGCTTCTGTTTTACTCTGCCTGGAGCAGGCTTCCTAGAGTGGTGACCGATGCCACAAGCCTTTTAAAAGACATTTCGATAATGCTTTAACTTTTGGTTAGCCCTGAAGAAGTCAGTCAGTTGGACTAGATGACCTCTAGAGTCTGATCCAGCTGAACTATTCCATTCCATTCCATTCCATCCCATTCCGTTCTGTTCCATTCCATTCCATTCCATTCATCTACATCATTACCCATGTTTTGTCAATGTTGAGATTTAAGCTGGCAGGTGGCTGAGCACCACACAGTTGTTCTCTCACTTCTCACCTTCCCAGTAGGATGGGGGAGAGAACTGAAAAAAAAAAATTAGGACTCATGAGTTGAGATAAAAATATTTACTAAGATAGAAAAAAGGAAAGGGATAATAGTTATGACAAATATATATATACATGAATGTATATAACAAGTGATGCACAAGCAATTGCTCACCACCCCTAGACTGATACCTAGCCAACCCCCCAAGCAGTGAAAGAGCCAGATGAACTCCCATCCCCTTCAAAATTCTTTACACATGATGTCGGATGATATGGAATATCCCTCTGGCCAGTTTAAGTCAGCTGTCCTAATTCTGTTCCCTCCCAGCTCCTTGGGTCCTTTGCTGAGAATGACCTTGGCTCTGTACAACACTGCTTAACAGCAAATATAAACATTGATGTGTTATGAAAATTGTTTTTCTCCTAGAACCAAAAACATAGCAACATGCCAAACACTCTGAAGAAAACAATTTAATCCCAGCTGAAACTAAGACAGCCATTGTGGGTTTTTTTCAGTAATCTAGCCAGCTATGCATCATTTGAACTGACTGTTTATCTGCAAGTTCACCGTTATATTAAAATCTTCACCTTATTGTTTTATAGTGATGGCACACAGAAAATATTCCTTATAATGTCTGGTATTTCCCAGGAAGAAAAAATGCACCACATTCAACAGCATCCAACACCATTTTCATTTTTGAGATCCTGGTTAGAAAAGGATATTTAGTGGTTTAGATACTAGAAGGAAAAATATGACTTGGTCTTCACAGAGAGATACAAACTCTATTTTGAGATTCCCTACAGAGAAACTGATGTGATTTTCACTGAGCAAAAGTCAAAAATAGCAAATTATGTGATTCTGGTTGAAATGACTGACTTTAAATTGAAAGCACTGCCTTTCCTCTTTGCATTGCATTGTGCCTTTCATGACTAGTTTTCATATATGCGATGTTACAGAACAAAAGGCTGTATGGTAATGATTTCGTGTGTGAAGTCTGAAGCAGTCAGAAGTTCATAAATGGTAAGAGCAAAGCAAAAGTTAATGCTGAAGACTTGATTTTTTTTAGAAATGTATTGGGTTTTTTTGATTGTTTTGGTTTTTGTCAAGCACCTGAGAGTGAATATAATAGAATTATAGAATGATTTGATTTGGACATTAAAGATCATCTAGTTTCAGCCTCCCTGCCATGGACAGGGACACCTTCCAAGAGACCAGGCTGCCCAGAACCCCATCCAACCTCACCTTGAACACCTCCAGGGATGGGGCATCCACAGCTTCTCTGGGCAGCCTGTTCTAGTGACTCATCACGCTCTGAGTAAAGAAGAATATTTATACTGTATTGAAAAATAGAATCAAAGTAGATATCATTTTGGATACATTCAGGTGGCTAATTTTAAAGGAAACCTGGCAGACATTCTTTTTATTTATAATTTACCAGGGAATATATCTTCTACAGTATATGGGCACCTGAGTATGTCAATAAGAAGGAAGTATATTTTCTAACTATTATCAAGTTAGATGCCTAAGTGCTACTGATGTCAACTAACTAATCAGGCTAGGGGGGATGTATCATAATATAGGATTAAGGAGAGAAAATCAAAAAAACTCAAAAAGATATTCTGGTTGCCATGTTAGGCTTCTGATGTAAGACCTTACCTGCATGTCTTTAGTTTTGTCTGTCAATACACAAATAAAACCCCATAGGTATTCCCTCTTAACTTTCTCCCACATATTTCATTGTTGATAGGAAAGAAAGAAATGTTTCACTCTTAATTCGCCTTTCATCTATTTTTTTTAATCATTTCAGATTTCAGTACCTATTTGCGCATTTTAACATATATACAAAAAAAAAAAAAAAAAAAACGTCATGTCATACTGATGCAGAAATAAATGAGAAAGAATGGATTTACCAGTCTAGTTTGACCTTATTTTCCACTGCTAATATAACCTTACCTATCCAGGTATCAGTTAAGCATCTGCACTAGTGCTATTACCTTGAAAATTGGATAATGCTAAGATAGTCCATTTATTAGAGAAAAAGAAAATGGTAAAATATATGAAAAAACACATTGTAGAGCAAAAGAACAAGACTGGAGAAGGTTCACAAGTAGATATTTTCTACAATTGGTCATGAGGTTAACCATTTTAGTATGCTTTTTTTATGTCCTTGGCACAAAGTGAAGGAGTGGGTTAATGAGAGTCCATGATTAAACAGAATTGGAGTCATTGTCCACACAGAAAAGAACTCTTTCATATAGGAAAAATTGTGTGACCTTGAGAATAGTAATAATAGAAATGAAGAGAAATTCAATTGCTTGTGAACTTAAGGCTAAACAATAGGAATTGATGCCACAATCCGGAGTCTGAAACTCTAGAGGAGAAAAGGATATGAGTAAATATATATGTCAGAAGATGACTAGAAACCACTGATGTGCGAAAGCTCTAAAAGATAGCAAAGACAACCTAAAAATGTTTGTTTCAGACTTTGTATTTTCAAATAAAAAGATACTTTTAAAGAATTTTTAATATACTTTTGAACAATTTAAATGTATTACTCTTATCTGGAACACTGTTTGTAATAAACATGGTCATTGTGGTTCCAGGGAAATTATCCTGATACAACAGATGAGAAGTTCAGTGAAGAGCACTACATGGCCTGTGATAGGAGTGGGCATTAAAGGTGTCCAACCTTTCTTACCCTAGTAAAACAAAAGTTGAGAGAGAATATGATTGCACTCTATAAATAGATTAGAAAAATAGACATATCATGGAATCATAGAATTATTCAGGTTAGAAAGGACCTGAAAGATCATCAAGTCCAACCGCAGCCTAAACATAGTCCCCTAACTCTAACAACCCTCCACTAAATCGTGTCCCTGAGCACCACATCCAAACGGCTCTTAAACACATCCAGGAACGGTGACTCAACCACCTCCCTGGGGAGCCTATTCCAGTGGTTAACCACCCTTTCTGTAAAGAAGCGTCTCCTAACGTCCAACCTAAACTTACCCTGGCGCAACTTGAGGCCGTTTCCCCTAGTCTTGTCACCTGTCACCAGTGAGAAGAGACCTACCCCGCTCTCACTGTAAACACCTTTCAGGTACGGGAAGAGAGTAATAAGGTCTCCCCTCAGCCTCCTCTTCCCCAGACTAAACAGCCCCAGCTCCCTCAGCCTCTCCTCATAGGGCTGATTTTCCAAGCCCTTCACTAGCCTCATTGCCCTTCTCTGGACCTGCTCCAGTACCTCCATGTCCTTCTTGTACTGAGGTGCCCAAAACTGAACACAGTACTCGAGGTGAGGCCTCACCAATGCCGAGCACAGGGGCAGGGTGACTTCTCTAGTCCAGCTCACCACACCATTCCTGATACAAGCCAGGATGCCATTGGCCTTCTTGGCCACCTGGGCACACTGCTGGCTCATATTCAGCTGACTGTCCAGCAGTACACCAAGGTCCCTTTCCATCAGGCAGCTTTCCAGCCACACCTCCCCAAGCCTGTAGGGTTGCCTGGGGTTGTTGTGACCAAAATGCAGGACCCGACACTTGGCCCTATTGAAACTCATACTGTTAACCTTGGCCCATTGATCCAGTCTATCCAGGTCCCTCTGTAGTGCCCTTTTCCCTCTGGCAGATCAACACTCCCTCCCAGAGTGGTGGCAAACTTACTGAGGGTGCGCTCAATCCCCTCATCAAGATCATCAATGAAGATATTAAACAGAAGTGGCCCCAGCACTGAGCCTTGGGGGACACCGCTCGTGACCAGCCACCAACTGGATTCAGCTCCATTGTCCACAACTCTTTGGGCCCAGCCATCCAGCCAGTGCTTCACCCAGCGGAGCATACACCCATCCAGACCATGGGCAGCCATCTTCTCCACGAGGATATTATGGGGGACAGTGTCAAAGGCCTTACTGAAGTCCAGGTAGACCATATCGACAGCCTGACCCTCATCCACTAAGCGGGTCACCTTGCCATAGAATGAAATCAGGTGTCAACAGTTTAAGGGCTGGTCCGGCCCGGTTCCGCGACTAGTGGGGTGGAGGGATTTCGCAAAATCTGCGCCTCCAGGAAGGGAAACAGGGGATCCCAAAATAATTAAAAACAGCGGCAACGATCTGAGGAGAAACAAACTAATTTACTAAATATAGTATCGGAATGTAAGATAACACACTATAATACAATATAAATCAACAATAATTGAGAGAAAGATTGTCCGAGAGCCAAAGGCCTTACGCTAATACTGAAGCCTTGCGTGCAGTCAGGCGCAGCAGTAGCGAGCCGATCCAACAGGGAACACGGCGAGACGAGAAGAGAGACAAGTCAGATGACCTGTGCCCTTATATTTGTTCCCTTGAGCAGGGATGATAACAGTACTTGAAAAGGCTCTTGGGGAACGTAGTTCTTCTTCTCTTCCAGACAGGTACCCGGAACTAAAGCATTTGCTCTTTAACTCCCAGTACACTGCATGATGTTGTGATGTGGAATACTGATAACCAAAAATCATAAAACCGTGACATCAGGTTTGTCAGACAGGATCTACCATTCATAAACCCATGCTGACTGGGCCTGATCCCCTGGTTGACCTTCAGTTGGTCCATGATGGTTCCCGAGATTATCTGTTCCATGACCTTCCCTGGCACCAAGGTGAGACTGATAGGCCTGTAGCTACCAGGATCATCTTTCCTGCCCTTTTTGAAGATGGGCGTCACATTGGCCAGTTTCCAATCCACTGGGACATCCTCGCTTAGCCAGGACTGCCAAAAGTTGATGGAGAGTGGCTTGGCAACCACATCCGCCAACTCTCTCAGTACTCTAGGGTGCAGTCCATCCGGCCCCATGGACTTGTAAGCATCCAGCTTTCACAGCAGGTCCAAAACTATCTCGTCATGGATCATGAAGGGCTTTTTCTGTTCCCCATCCTTATCTACCAGCACAGGGGGTTTTGTTCCCTGGGAGTAACAAGACTTATTATTAAAGACTGAGGCAAAGAAGGCTTTAAGTACCTCAGCCTTATCCCTATCCTTGGTGACCAGGTTGCCCTTGGCATCCAACAGGGGGTGGAGATTCTCCCTAGCCTTCCTCTTGCTGTTAATGTGTTTGTAAAAGCATTTACTGTTTACCTTTGCTTTAGTGGCTGAGCTCAGTTCTAGCTGCACTTTGGCTTTTCTAATTTTCTCCCTGCACAGCTTCACTACATACCTGTAATCCTCATAAGCAGCTTACCCACTCTTCCAAAGACCACAAACTTTCCTTTTGCTCTTGAGATCCAGCCAAGGGTCTCTGTTCAGCCAGCCCGGCCTCCTTGCCCGTTGGCTCATCTTCCGTGACATGGGGATGGTCAGGTCCTGCACCTTTAAAACAGTTTCCTTAAAATATTCCCAGCCTTCCTGGGCTCCCACACTCTCCAAAACTACCTCCCAAGGGACCCTCTCAACCATGGTCCTGAAGAGGTTGAAGTCCACCCTCCGGAAGTCCAAGGTGGCAGTTCTGCTCACTCCCCTCCATGGTTCAACAAGGATAGAGAAATCTAGCATCTCGTGATCACTTTGCACCAGACGGCCTCCAGCCTTTACATCCCCCACCAGACCTTCTCTGTTAACAAACAGCAGGTCCAGGATATTGCTTCCCCTCATCGGCTCCCTCACCAGCTGTGTCAGGAAGTTATCTCCTACACACTCTAGGAACCTCCAGGACTGTTTCCTGTCGGCTGTATTATAATTCCAGCAGATGTCTGGGAAGTTGAAGTCCGCCACCAGAACAAGGGGGAGTGACCTAGAGACCTCACCCAACTGTTTATAAAGCCTCTCATCCACCTCTTCATCCTGGGTGGGTGGCCTGTAGCAGACTCCCACAGTAACATCAGTCTTGCTGGCCTTTGCTTTTATTCTGATTCATATGCTCTCAACCCTATCATCACCATCATTAATTTCCACACATTCATAGTCTTTTTTTAATATAGAGAGCTACACCACCGCCTTTCCTACCCAGTCTGCCTCTTCTGAAAAGCCGGTAGCCCTCCATCAATGCACTCCAGCTGTGGGAGTCATTCCACCACATTTCTGTGATGGCAATTATAACTTTACGAACACACAATGGCCTCCAGCTCCTCTTGTTTATTACTCATGCTGCGTGCATTGGTGTAAAGGCACCTGAGCTTGATCTCCTTCCGAGTGGCAGTAACCCTAATACCCTCATCACCACACACAGGTGTTTCCACAGCTACCAACCTCATACCTGCCCTCATGTTCTTCCCACAAAGGCGTAAGTCATCCTCCTTTTTCACCAAGGCACAAGACCATGGGGTCTTACAAGCACATCCCTCTTCTTCAAGCACAGGAACGTTACGCTCAGGCTTGATATTAGTAACCCCAGTTACACCCCCCCCCCCCCCCCTTCATACCATATGGAAGGTTAGAAGCTGCAGGATAATGTTGACACAGGAACAAACGGACATATTATTATGTTTAGCTTGGAAATTAGAAGACTGTTTCTAGCCAGGAAACAGTAAAATTTTGGAACAATATTTCAGTGGAATTCATGAAGAAAAATCAATCTAGGTATTAAAAATTAATTTGATCATTTTAGTGAAAGAGATTTTATAATATGGTTATATATGATGGGTAAGAGCTAGATCTGGACACTAAGAATATCATTTCCAATATACTCCATATTACTAGGGTACTAAGATCATGAGCTGATAATGCTTCTTCTCTTCTTTCAAGATTTGCTACTACAGTCCTTTGGTCTCGTAAAATTAAAACCGACACCAATCAAAATACATATTCAAAGGAATCCTAAACACAAAACACAGTAATCTACTAGAAAAAACAGAATGCTAACATTACTTAGTTCTTCAGGGAAGGCATGAGATTACAAAATTGTAGGGCATACTGCTATTTGCATATTCAAACAGTGGAGTCAATTTTTTGTGTATGTGAAAAACAAACAAGCACAATTTCTAATATGGATATCCAGCAAGTAAAGATATATCTATTGTAATGGAAGTAAACATAACATGAATTTCTGCTTGAACAGAAATAGTTGTTTGTCATGGCAGTCAAAGTTTATTAAATGGTATAAAGACTGATCAGGTAGCTTCAGAGAGTATACTCATTGGAGCAGACTAGATACATAATCAAGAGGACATCAAATAGCAACATATGCACCACCTTCCATTTTTCACAGGAGTAACTACTATCTAGGAAAAGCATTTCATAATCTCTGACAAACTGTAAATTCTCCATTAATAATTAAACTGACATTTAAGTGTTCAGAATTAGCTTTTAAGTTAATCTTATTTGAGACATATCTATATATCTCTGTTGTAATTATAGCACATTTGCCTCTTTTAATTGATGCTTTTAATCTAAAAGGTTGTGTTTTAAAAGACATTCCCCTAAAACACATACCAGGAATGAGTTATTGACTAGACAGCAAAATTGTTCTGAGGACCATAAATCACCAGATCACTAAAGACAGCAAAAACTGGTAATTATTTTAAGACAAAGAAACTAAATATACACTCTGATGATATGCCTAAGTCCTTTAATAAGTGATCTGTTTTCAAAAGTCATGTGCTATGGTCAAGTACCAGCAATTCAAAGAAAGAAAATCTACAGCCTATTTATTTTTACTCAGATAAAATTGGAGCTAACTAATTGGAGCTAATCAAAAACTGTAAAAACCTTTCCTTTTTTGTTCAGTCTTATTTACATTCAGTCATAGAGGCGTAGGAGAGTGATTTTCATCAAGCTCGTTGAAAGTCTTGTTTAGACTGAATGGGATATAATTCCCAAATTAAGACTTGGTAAAAAAAAAAAAAAAGAAAGAAATTTTGGAAATACCGTATCAATAAAAAAAAGAGCAAAATAGTTCTTCACAGAATCACATAATGATTGAAGTTGGAAGGGACCTCTGCAAGTCACCTGATCCAACCCTTGCTCAAGCAGAGACACACAGAACAGGTTGTCTAGAATATCCAGATGACTTTTGAATATCTCCAAGTAGGGAAGACTCCACAACCTCTCTTGAGCAACTTGTTCCTGTGCTCTGTCTTCTTCTCAATAAAAAAACATTTCCTGTTGTTCAGATGGAACCTCCTCTGTTTCAATTGCTGTTTCAGACAAGAGCCTACTCCCTCTTGGCACTGGGCACCACTGGAAAGTGCCTGGCTCCATTTGTTTGCACCCTTCATTAACATATTTATTGACACTGATGAGATTCCCCCTGTCCTCCTTTCCTCAAGGACCAGCTTTCTCAACCTTTCCTCATATGTGAGGTGCTCCAGTCTCTTGATCATCTATGTAGCCCTTCACTGGACTTTATCCAGTATGTCCATTTCTCTCTTGTACTGAGTAGCCTAGAACTGAACACAGTACTTCATGCATCGCACTATCTGTTCTGAGCAAAGGGCAAATATCATATCCCTCAACCTGCTCATTTTATCTAATGCAGCTCAGGGTATCACTAGCCTTCTTTACAGCAGGGACACATTGCTGCCTGACATTCAAATGACTGTCCACCATGACTCCCAGCTACTTTTCTGCAAAGAGGCTCTCCAGCTGTTTGGCCCTTAGCATAACCTCGTGCCTGAGGTTGTTCCTCCCTAGGTTCAGGACTCTGCACTTCATGCTGTTTAATTGCCTCAGCTGTGTATTGGATAGACTGCACATGAGACCAACTAGAAGTAACGTCTGGAATGGAATGGAGGGACCTACAAAGATCATCTAGTCCAACTGTCTGACCACTTCAGGACTAACCATATGTTAATGAATGTATTGTCCAAATTTCTCTTGAACAATGAGAGGCATAGGACATCAACATCCTTTCTAGGAAACATGTTCCAGTGTTTTCATGTCTCTCCAATCTACGTAAAACAGATCCTAATTTCAGGGTCAGAATATAGAGTTCTATACTAAAATTAACAGCTTAGAAATTAACACAGTAGAAAAGCTAAATATTATAAAAAGAGAACAGTTGTAGAGATTAGAAAGCTCTTTAACATGCAGAGGATGAGTTTGATGAGTATTACTCCAGATTGTGTTAGACTGAATGTGCCACTTGAATTCAGCAATATGAACTTTTAATTTTTCCTTCCTTGGGATTTAGCACTTTACAACTAAGACAAATACTTTCTAGATCAGATATCACACTGCGAATAAAACAGCATTCTGTCTTTTCTACCTAAACTATGCTACCTCCTGTATTACATTAAATGCTACATATTTTTCTCTCTATAAATGTTCATCAGCCTTTGTGAGAAGCTCCTCTTTCTGTTTACCAGCCTGGCACTTCTATATAATTTTCATTTTTAGGCACGTACCAGGTAATTCCGTCTTCTGATCTAGATAGTTTCAGTAATAAGGAAATACTGGTGTCCAAAATATCTTAACAGGTGTTAAATGTGGATTTTAAGCTGAGCCTAAGGCTTCAAGCAGGCAGCATGGAAAAAGAATGTCGTTTTTTTTTACATATAGCATTGAAAATTATTTTAAAAAATATAATATACTTTTTCCAGGGGGAAAAAATGCAATGAGAATAATTAAATTATAGCATTGTCTAAATAAAATTGCACATTGATTGTCTTTCTGAAAAGCAGTCAGCAAGCTAAACAGAAGTCTCAGTGTACTGGCAGGAAGATTTTGACAGATAAGTTCTAGAAATGGAATTGAATAAAATGAATGAAAGTTCTACATTTAGCAGTACTGTAACAGACAGACACTCAAAAAATCACAATCCAGGCACAATAAATCAAGAGACTGTTTAAAAAAAAAGAAAGAAAGAAAGAGAGAATAGAACTCATGAATTTTATGACATTTTATTTATAGCATTATTTTTATTTTTGATCTGATTTGAACATGAAAGAATGATGATCTTGGTATTTTCTCCACAACCTGAAGGGCAAAGGACTAGATAAAAAGTTGAGGATTGATAGTACTATGAATCTCCTAACATGCAATGTTTTATTTAAAACCTTAATTTCTGTGAACAAGATAAGAATTTGATCCAACAAATTTCTTCCAAGAGACAAGGCTTTACATAAACACTGAAAATCATAAGACTAGTGATAAAACTGTAATAGAGGACATGAAAACTTTAACTACAAAAACCCTTTATTTTTGTGTGCCACAGCAGTATGGTTGTACGTGAAGGTTCTACTAAAATCTTGCATCAAATTTACAGAGAATAACACTTTTTATTAAAAGCATATGAAAACAAATTTTTAGAGCAAAGTGAAAGTGGTTTTACGAATATGTGTTGCAAGGCTTATCTGGCAGATATATGCAGCTTTTATTATGCTCAAATGGGAGTGGGAAAAAATAAACAAAGCTGCTTTTTGTAAACTGCAGTGTTCACAAGGAAGTAAACTTCTTGAGGTTGGCAGCCCTGCGTGTGGCAGAGAGGTTGGAATTTGATGATCTTTGGGGTCCCTTATAACCCAAGCCACTCTGTATTTCTGTAATTCTATGAACTTGTGAAACTTGTGCCAAATATATATATGCAGGTTTTTTTCTTATTTTTCTGAAACCTCTTTTTTTTTTTTCACTTTGTTAATTAGATAGGGCCACAGTGAAAATAGCTTACTAATTAAATAGTGTAATACTTTGAAAAAAGATACAGGTAACATTATAAAACATAAATAAGCAAAATAACATGGTGTGGAAGTCAAAGGGGCTGTTCTTGCTAATTGTGACCACAATTGATGTTTGTTTGTTTGTTTTCTAGAAGACGGTTCAGAAGTATCTATAAGAACCTCTAGATGCACAAATCCCATAGAAACTTTTCTACATGCAGATCATTGGTCTCTATTTGGCAAATGAAGAAAATTATTATGGACTTGAGGAAATCTTCAACTATCCTAGATAGTCTACACAGTCTGCTGATAACATAGTCAATAATATATTATTCTGAAAAGTGAATGAGCTCTCATCAGTTCATAGATTCCTTTTCTGTTACATGCCAGAGCAACTCATATTTACAGGAATAGGCTTTATATACTACGGATAACAGGCTCCTTGTTGATTTTGCAGGTAAATAAGGTATACAATATCTGAGATTTTAGCTTGAATTTTAGGCACTGAGACAATTTATTTGCATGCATGACCTTATTTGGCTTTTTTTTTTTTTTTTTTTTTTGTAGAGAAAACAAACATAAAGTGAAAGGTATGTTATTCATTTGAATCCACCCAAAATACTAGTTAATCTTCAAATGAAAATGAGGCATTTCATTTTAGCTAAGCTGTGTCAAGTACTTGCTAACAAAACAGGAGAAGAAGTTCTAAAAGCATAAAGGAAAGAGTACACGCTAGTATACTCTAGCTAGTATACAATAATGAAATGCTTCCTGTTGTTAAGTCAGAACCTCCTGGGATTCAGATTGTGGCTGTTGCCTCTTGTCCTCCCTCTGGAAGCCACTGAAAGGATCCTGGCTCTGTTCTCTTTGCACTCTCTCTTCAGGTGTTTATAGACTTTGGTGAGATCCTTCTGGGCCTCTTCTCCAGGCTAAACTGTCCCCAGCTCTCTCACCCCCTCCTCATATTAGGAGTGCTCCAATCCTTTGATCATCTTGGTGGTCCTTCATTGGACTGCCTCCAGAACGTCCATGTCTCTTTCATTGTGAGGTCCAGAACTGCATGCAGAAATCTGGTTGAGACCTTACCAATGAAAGTTGCAGGGTTAGGGGAACTTCCTACCTCTTTTAGTGAGAGTGCCCATCAGAAAGTTGTGTTGTTCCAAATCAGTCTTCTCTTACTCCTTCATGTTTTTCGCCCTGGTGTGGTACTGCCATGCTGCAAAAATTCAGACACTTCTATTCGTGCTCCCTAGATCCTCTCAGTTTACAAACCTCAGCACATCTTCCTAGATTAAATGGCTATCCTGCTAGTTCTGAATCTTTCAAGAGAGCTGACAGACTTCAAATATGTACTCCTGAAAAGCAGTCTCTCTGCTTTACATCATATTGAACTTGCAACCTCTGGTGAGCACCGACACCACACAGAATATTTTAATTAAAACAGTTAGTCCTCTGTGTTACTTCAGACACAAACATCCACTAGATTCAACTGAAATGAACCTCAATAACATATCAGAAGCTCCTGCTGCTACTTATGCACTTTTCATTTTGCAGGGAGAGGTAACAAAAATAAATAATGTCATAAAAAAAACAACTGTAGGTCCTCTAGGTACTAATTATTTGTTACTGGATAGCTGTGAGGGTTTTTATTTAGGAGAGGTTACATGTCAGCTGAGTAAAGTCAGTGAAAGGGGACACAACAAGAAGACAGAAACGCTACAAAGCAAAGCTGCTGTGAAGAGCCTAAACAAGCAGAAAGATGATAGATGTATACAACATGAAAAATAAACGGTTCAATCAGAACTGCAGGAAGTTTTCAGGAGGGTGAAATCTGTTTACTGTTTAGACTACATCTAGTATGTTTTTTTTCCCCCAGAAGCAACATGTAGAAATGACATGAAGAGTCATTACCTGGTTTCTATAATTCCGTGTTCTATAGAAATGGACTTTCCTTGCATATTTTCTATACTATACCTATGTGTGCTTGTATTTATGTAATCTTGTTTAAATTTTAAATTAGATATTATACAAAATCATCAATGCATGGTATTGCACATGTGTTAAGTAATATGTGCTAATTAGGACTGTGTACTTGTTAAATTTAGAATACATGCACAATATTAGAAATTTAATTAGCAAGCTGTCTCTTGAAATATTGAATTAACATTACTAGGAAGTATTATTAGCAAGTGCATACTAGTGATTTAGAACACTTACCAAAGAAGCCTCTCAAAGGCTTGGCAAGTGCTACTAAATTTAGAATGTCTGTAGTCTTCCAGACTATAGAAATATAATTATTCCTGATTTTAAAACAAATTAAAACAAAGAGATTAATTGATATGGCAAAGTCCTGAAAAAGTCTCAGGCTGATGTAGGAAAACTACACTGTTTTTTTCCAGCTCTTTTGCCTTGATTCATGATTGTCTTAGGAGTATGCAGTTCCAAAACACATCTTTTCTGCCTGAATAAATTAAATACTAATTAGTTGCAATAAATAAATAAATAATCTAATAATTTTCTCAGTTACCTATCAGCAGACTATAAGATCTTCCCAGAAAATATGAAATTTCTATAACTTAAGAGCCAAATGAATTATTCAGTCTTCAGCAGTTCTTCCTCCCATATGTAAACGTAGCTGTGTATTCTTTCCAGACTTTGTTTTCAGTAATTTTATTCTATGTGACAAAACAGACATTAGATGCAATGGAGCATAAAGAATGCAGCTATTGCTACTGATCTTAAACTCACCAGTTGTCACAACTGTGGGCAATTGCCAGAGCTGTTCTCATTAAAAATAGCTTTAATTGTAGTGAATGATAATGTTTGATGTGTTATATTTGATGCTTTAGCTAATGGATTGATGTGCAAATGGCTTGATGTGCAAAACCGTGTTCTTAAAGGTTTGTTCAACTTTGAAACCACTGGGCTGAAGGATTCCTTGGAGTCTGATAGCTGCACCTCATTGTTTTGGTACTACATTAAATTAAAGATTATTTGGCAATTGATTCAGGAATCAAGACAGAGAGAAGAGAACAAAAGACTGAATGCCAAAAAAAACCCTTAATTTTATATGTTATGACAAGTTCTCTTAGGCTGAGTTTTCTATATGGGAACTGAAAGATTTACATGCTCAGACATACACACAAGAGTTTAAAATAAATTGATATCCCTTTTAAAGGAGAGCCAATCCTTGACAGCAAGAAAAGAATCACAGCTATCTACTATACGTTAGGATAGCTAAATAATTAACTGGGCTGCTGTAGACAAAGTTTCCCAAACTTTTTATACCTGAGGCACATGTTTTTCTATGTTAAAACTGATGGCATTTGACAGATCTCCCTGAGCAGTGCTGACCCTGACCAGCACAACCAGAGAGCCGTACCATGACCAGCTGCTGGACTTGTCATGCATGATATTCTGCTTCCCAGGGCCCCTCACTCTTGCCAGACTATTTAGAGTGGTTTCAGGGCAGAATGCACTGACCATCACAGTGCACCTGTTAAGAGTTTTTACTGCAAGGCATAATCAAACAAACAAACAAGCAAACAAATAGATAACGGAAAGAAACCAAATTAAGAAATACTTAAAAATTAACTTCTTATTTTATTCACAAATTTCATCATGGTGTGTGAATACACAGTGTAAAGCCCAGGAATTAGAGCTACTTGTATTCTCCTCCTCTTTCTCCATCATTTTTATGCTTTAGACCACCTGTATGCCACTCAGCTGGACCGGGGGGCCCTTGGATTCTGATCCCTGCACCAAAACCTGAAGTTTTGGTACTTTCCACATCAAAATGCAAGAAGTTGTCCCTCCACCCAGCCAGATCCCTAAATTCTAAGCTAAAAATTGGGCCCCTTCCTAAATTCTTTTCTAACACCACAAATATCAAAGTCTTACTAGAACATAGTGTGGTTTCAGAAGGAGGGTAGACTGAAACTACCTCAGTGCGGATTATTACCTGTGTTTAAGGGAATCTTTGAAATGATAAGAAATGCAGATATGTATTTCTCTGAATTGGATCCTCTCTTCTACTTTCTGAGCAAGTTTGCTACTCTAAAAAAAAATACTCTGCATCATCCTCTTTTCCTCAAAGGAGTTTCTCAAATGTTTCAGTTCCTGTGGGTTCTAATCTGTCAAAAACTGATTGAGATGTACCCTGAGAAGTGCTTCCAGATCTAGCTGCTTGAAAAACAGATGTCTAGATCTGGATCCTGATCAGACTGAGACATGAGCTGTGCACAGTGCTGATCAACACTGTCAAGACTGACGAACAAGATATATTTAGAGAAAGAAATGAGGCACTATATAAAATACAAAATGTTAGGTCTGTGTAAAAACTGTGGCTCTTCTGGGACACAGTAACAGTAGAAGAAGGAGCATAGAAATCCCCAGTTCGGATTTGACACCTAAGTTCTACACAAATCTCACTTGAACTAATTTGATATCATGTTACTAAAAAGTATTTTTAAATGAATTTTTTATATGTTCTTATTAATTAAGGTTATTCTGTGGGATTTTATATATTATGGATAGAACAGATGCTGTACATGTCAGGACAAGAGGTAATGAGTACAAACCAGAATACAAAAGGTTCCTTCTGAAAACGAGGATGAGCTTTTCTTGTGTAAATGATGGAGCACTGGCATAGGTTGCCCAGAAGCTGTGGAGTGTCCTCCTTGAGGATCCCTAAAAGCCACCTGGATATGGCCATAGGCACCCTGTTCTGACTGTCTTTTATAAGCAGTCCTAAGAGATATGTTGAGCAGCCATGTTTCTTACTTAATGAAAATAATATTTCAAACACAACAAAATAAACACAGATTCATACATTCCAGAATTATCTATTGTAGTTTCCTGATACTGGAAAGTCAAATGCATCAGTGGGATTTTTATTCTTTTTAAAGAATCACATTACATAGGTAACTAAAATGAGAACAGTGTCTTTGAATGTATTTAAATACTTGAATACTTGAAATTACTAAATGTTTTTGAACTACTTTTGAAGTACTCAAAATAATTGAATTACATCAACTATTGTCCTTCAAAACGTGTATTACTTATTGCTAAGAAAAGATGAGATGAGATTCAGAGTCTATGGTCTAACTTGTTCTCAAGAAGAGACCATGAGGCATTTGTGAATAACAGGGAACACAAGGCATTTCTAATCTCTGAAAATGAAGTATCAGTATAGCATTATAACATCTGGAAATCTAATTCTGAATGTAGGCTACAATATAGTAAGACCTTGAAAGGCTAAAACTGAAGCCACAGAGCTGCCACTATGGACTTTTCAATAGATGGCAATCCAGAGAGTGGTATTCCAACATGATCAAAACACATTACTACAGGAACCTAGCTGTAATGCACATTTCAAGCTATCAGGATTTGCAAAGCACAAAACGATTCTATACAGATGTCAAGTAGAACAACAGTAGTTCAAAATGAATGGGATTGTTATAGCAGATGAAAGAACAATCACGACTGACAGTAGAGCAAATCAAAATCATCCATCAGATATGAAGCAGTACAACTCACATGAGTTTTCTACAGTGTAAATACTACATATGATTTGCAGATTGCAAAGGTAGAGAAGGTAGAATGGAGTTAACAGACATATGCAGTATGTAAAAAATTATCAGGACCTTTAGTTGCCTAGGGACACCCCTGCAAAGTCAATATGAAAACTTTGTATTTTATTCATGATCTGAGGATTTATCAAGGAGTGAGCGACTTGCATTCTCTTCAGCAGAAAATGAAATTCTAATTTTCAATGACAGCCAGTCTTTTGGAACAGCTGCTTAGATAAAAATAAGAAGAAAATGCAGCCAATCAAGTTAATGAGTTTCAGTTAAAAATATTATATATTGCTAAAAATTACAATGAAAAAAGTCGTGATTAAAGGGTACATACTATGTTGAAATATATGAGTGCTTTATGGAACAGAAATACAATGAAATGCTTCTGAGCTGCAAATTAATATTTCTTATTTGTCTTTCCATCTTCCAAGACATTTCTATTGCCATTTATATAGCAGTGAAGCTGAAAAAGCAGTACCGTGGGTCAGTCCTTTTACCACAATCTCTTTCTTAGCCCTACAAAGCAAGTACTGCAAACTGTTAAGTAGAGGCTTATAGCTCCAGGACCACAGGGTATGCTTTAAGAAGGCCTGTTCTGCGTATTTATATGTACAGTACTTTACTGACCAATATTTTAAACATTCTGATAGACCAAATCTTTTTTTTTTTTAAAGTAAAAGCAGATTTTGCATGGTCGAAATACATTACAGTAATCAGAAAATGATAATGTATGTACCTCAGGGTTACAAAACAACTGCTTTTAGAATTTAGATAAAGACAAAAAAAAAAAAAAAAAGCCACTTAATCTGCAGAGACATATCCCATCCATTTTCAAGGAGTGTTAGCTGTACTTCTGGTAGTAAATCCTGATGCAAAAGTGTAAGCTACCCTGGGGCTGACTGTGGCAGTGAGTAATGATAGTGAATGAAGATTTAAGAAAAAAAAAAAGAGATAGGGAAATAAGGATAGAAGAAATCCCGAGGGGGGAACAAGTAGACTAAAATATTTTTTTGAAATATAGAATTTACAACTGGATGCTCCAGGATAATAAGGAATACCAATGTGATAATTAGATTAGGAAAAAAAAAAAACCTACAAAAACACTGATGAGAATAATTTTTAAAAAACAGCACATGCTCTTACTCTGATTTCCCTGATATAGCAAGAATTCCTGTTCTGAACTGAGCTAAATGTAAGGCTTCGACAGCATTCACTTTGATCCACTTTGATCCACTTTGAATCTGTGGGTAAAGCTGAGTCTGTTGGCTTGTTCAGTGAAAACAAAGTATGGATTCAAGCTTTTGGTGTGATCACAAGAAAAATACATAATAACATGGTACGTTTACTAATAATGTGGTAACACAGACACATTCAATTTGCTTGCCAGTGCTAACTTACGATGAGTTAAACAAATAAAACACAGCAACCTCAATTACCAAATCCTTTACATCTTTGTCAAACAATACTCTGAAAAAAATGAGTCTTATTCTCTCTGAATCTCTATATTTTGTGGTGTAAAGTGAAAAAAAAAAAGGCAAACACTTATTGTTGGTGAAAGGGATGCAGCATTTAATCCTAGGTACCTTTTAGAAATTCTCTCAGGTACCTTTTAGAATTTCTCTTTAGAAATTCTCTCAGACAAGACTTCAGATTTTTAAACACTGCATTCCTGTTATACTAACTCTGTTTGTCTTGAAAACCTGAACTAATACTTGAAGTATAACATAAAACAGTAATGAGAATATTTGTTGCTATATCATTTAATTCAAGAATATATCTTTTGAAAATTCATTATTCTAACCTGAATACATAATACTGAATGGAGATGGTGAAGGATGTGGGAAAACTGATTGAAGAATTTCTGCCATCTCATTCTGGTCCAGACAATTCTTTGGCAATAAATTTGCTTTACGGCTTCTTGTCAAGACTCTGACAAAGGGACATTGAACGTAAATTGGTGGCAGTATTATAGTTAAAATACACTAAGCAGATTGATTTATGCTTTGGACTGAAATCCTTGGAACCTTCTCAACCTGCTTTTGAAAGTTCATCTGTACAGAATGCATTTGTTGCCAAAGAGAAGTCAAATGTACTTGCCTGGGCACCTAAGTGGATGGCAAAATTAAAGAGATTATGTTTTGGTCTCTTAAAACCATTATATTTTACAAAGAATCTGGATTTTCCCCACAAATTCCTGTAGACAGCACTCAGAAAATATGCACTGTACAGCTATATAGCTGTAGTTTTTGAGCACTATGCACTTATAAATGAATTTATCTTGTGTTTGTCTACTTATGAGCAGTATTTCTGTTTTTCCAGTTGCCTCATTTCATGATTCTGGAATCAACATTTAACGTTTCCATGACTTGACAGAATCATCTGTATAACAGTGATAGTACTCATCAAGCCAGAGAGATAAGCATTAAAAGCTACTGAAATGCCTGTTCTAAAGACTTGTTAAATGAATGGATATGTTTCCATCTATTTTAAAGATTTTTAGATCATGCTGTTAATTCTGAAGATTACAATTTAAATTAAATTTTAAAAAGAAAAGAAAAAAATTGATGAAAGGAAAACTTCTATTTTGTGTAATATACAGTTCATCATAGTGTTTTTGTTCTAAACAACACAGCATTGTGGTAGCAACTGATAGATAGAAAGTGAAACTAATTAGAAACAGGAGTCCAGCCATTTCACTTTCTTTTAAAATTATTTTTTAATATAACATACTTAGTAACATAAGCAGACATCTACATAATAAGGAGGAAATTACATCTTTTAAATTTGTTACCTATCATAAAGAAAATCTTTGTTCTCAGCTAGTGAGAATGTTTGTTTCAGTTGCAAATACAGTCAAGTACTAGAAAAGAAAGTCTACAGAAACAAAAGTAGTTTGCAACTCAATACCTGAGTTCAAACACAAGACAACCTTGTGCTTGTATCCAAAGCTTGACGCAACCATTATACTGGACAATGAATTTTCAGTGCAATATTCACTGTTGTGCATGGGGACATGACTCCATTTAGAATATAACTCTGTTTCAGTTATCATAGGGAAAAACAGATGTAATGTATAGTCATTAACTTTAAAATACATATTCTATTTAATGAATTAATTTGTGTGAAATCAGTAACACTCTTATGAAAAAGGGCTAAGAAAGACTGAATGAGTAAGAAGAGACAACAGGTATGGGGCTGAAGCACTGACCACTGCAAAATCAAAGCAAGAAAAGACTGAATTGCACATAAACACCTTTAGGTTTGTTAGTTATTTTACTCCTTTTATATTCATTCAGTTTCCCAAATGATAACTAATTTTGTTCTCGAACAAGAAATAAAAAACAAAAACTAAAGATCATTGTAGTCTGTCTTAGGCTTTGCCTTTACAGTTAAAAAACACCATAAAAAATGCATATTAAGATCTGTTTACTACCCAAGATTTTCTTAGAAACATTTTCTTTAAACTTCCCTACATAATTTGCTGCTATAAAATCACTATATTAATGCAGCTAGTAGAAGCAAATTGCTCTGTTTTGTAAGCTGCCTACTTAGGTATTGATTCTGCATGCTGAAGTATTAAGATCTAGAATGGCTCTTAACAAAAAAAAACAAAAAACAAACAAAAAAAAAAAACCAAAAAAAACCCCAAAAAAACAAACACACACACACACACACAAAAGGCCTTTGAGAAAAGACTTTTCCAGCAGGAAGAATGCATATCTTGTTAAGCTCTCACACATTTCACCATTTGGTAGTGAGTCACTGAGGCATCTGGCATGAATTTAAGAACCTTCATACCATTTATGCACCAATTGTACCGATATACATTTCTTTGTTTATGGAAAAGAAGCTGTGAATACATTCATTATGGACTGTGATATGGAAGAGGGAATGGAGTTATAAGAAGTAAAAAAAAGCAAAATTAATGCAGACGCCACGTTCATTTTTGGGAACACAGAATCTTATAGTTTTGCCAAGCTGACGATAACTTCATTTTTCCAAAAGGATGAAAGTTAAGGCAGATAACAGATGCCTGAGGAATTACCTTAGTAAGATATTTTCACCTTATTGTCAAAACACTGTAGTATGGAAACTAACAATATAATGGCTTACAGGCAAAGCTGAATGCATTGTGTGTACTTAGCATATCTAGAGAATAGGGGGGGTTTAGGGGGGCGTATCACATTATAAGGACTACTACAATTTAAGAAGGAAGTTAAGTTTTGAGTTGAATTCTCACAAGCTACAAGTAACGTGAGCATTCAGGAAGACATGTTTGTCACATCGAAGCAACATCTTGTCTACAGCTTCTCCCACACCTCCAAGGTCTCTTAATCCTTCCCCAGAACAAGAAAAATATCACCTGTAAATGTGATGGAGAGTACATACTTAGTAAAAACAAAACAGTGAAACAGATCATTAAAAAAATAAAAACAGAAAAGCCATGAATAAATTATTTTTAAAATTTGCGAGACTTATTCAGTTATTTGCACTAGGAGCATCCTGCAATTGTCTCTGTTTAAAGGGCATTTTGTGATGTCTGATAATGACAACCAAGACCCCACTTTCATATGCTTATCTCCATTCACTTCAGTAAAGGTTCTGCTAAAGTACTGATATAAATAAATCCAAGTTCAAATCCATTATTTGGCTTTGGCACAAATGACTCTCTGAGGAAAGTCTTTCTCACATTCAAATGCCTCATGTTTAACCTGTCAACTTCGAGAAATTAAGTTGGCTGAACAGTCAGAGAACTTGAGCACCTTTGAATACGTCTACAGCCAAATTTGTTCTACAATCCTTCTGCAGTTCAGACCATCTATTACCTGCTTTAATTGTGACTTTCAGTATTGAATCTTTTTTTTACCAACTAGAAAAACACTGGAGTGATAATGTATTTATAATCATGTGGGTAATAATTAAAGAGGAATAGCAGGCAAGATTAACCTGGAAAAACAAAGAGTATCAGACTGCTGTAATTGCCTTCTAGAGAAGTAGTAGGCCTTTTTATTGGAGAGAAGTAGGTGTTCTAGCCTGACTTCACTGAAGTTCATAAACTAGGGAGGAAAACATCATGAATAAAAATGCTACAGGGTGAATGCAACAAGAGATAGATGGCCAAGCCTACAGAAGAGTTATCTGTAATTTACTGGCAAATAATGAAAAACATGTCAAGTTATATTGCACAGGGATCTGTCATGGGATAATGGACAAACCTTCTTATTTTTTATTACAATTTCAACAGCAAGAAGCTAGAGGAGGCCATAAATATAGTGGAGGACAGTACCAAAGTCTAACTTCACTACACTGAAAATGGTTTGGTATCCATGTAATTCTGTACATTAAAAAAAAAATCAGTTTTTATTTGAGCAGGAATGTTCAGTTAAACACAGGGTGAAAAGTGGCCATGCAGGCAGCACAGCAAGATTTGAGGCTAACGTATTACAGGTTGCACACGTCAACACTGCTGTCATGTTATGTCAAACATTTATGTTAAGTACCACATAAAACAGGAGAACAGACCATAAAGTATTCCTTCCAATTTCTTATTTAACTGCTTATCCTTGAGCAGGACACCTTCCAGGACACTACCAACTGCTCAACAGAGTTCGAAAAGCATCAGAACATCAGAAATACAGCAAATAGATCAGGTGGAAGTAAATCTTGGGAGAAAAAAGAGACGTGAGAAGTACAGAAAAATTTTCTGTTATATAAAACAGTGACATAGAAGAGATGAACAATACGCTTTCCATCTGCTGTGGCTGGGTCTTAGTTATCAGATTTCATACATTCAATTAAAGCTATCCCCTTGCACATACTGTATAAAGAAAATACAAAAATATTCAAAGCAATGCTGAAATATGAACATTTCAAAAATTTCTTCACTGATTTGAAATAACCATTGAATATATCAGAAACCCAACTGACCTAACAAGAATACTGCCTATTACTAGGAACATACATTATTCTATTAAAAGCAAGTATTACTGAAAAAAAGATTTCACCACTGAAAACCAAATCAAACAGACTCTAAAATTCAAAGGGCTACATTTTCGTTATTTTATATTCTCTCTGGCAGAACAACTCATCTCTAGAAGAAAAAAATCTTGAGGTAGCAGCGATTCCTTGTCTGTTTTCTACAGATTATTTTTGTCTCTTGCTCCTATGGAATTAGCGCTTCTCAGAATATGAATCTGTTCAACAAAAAACAGACAGACTCTAATCAGAGAACTGGAGCACTTCTTGTACAAAGAAAGGTTGAAAGATGGAATTGTTTTTTAGCATGAGTTGGAGAAGGTCTTGAGAATGCCTTCTTGTGGTCTTCCAATATAAAAAATCATCTCATAAGAATGACTGAGAAAGACTTTTTACCAGAGTATATAGTGACAGGACAAGAGGTAATGGCTTTAAAAAGAAAGAAGGTAGATTTAGGTTGGATATAAAGGGTAAATTGTTTACTATAAGAAGAAAAAGAAGAATGTGAAGAGGTTGCCTAGAGAAGTTTTGGAGTTCCCATCCCTAGAAGTATTCAAAGTCAGGTTGGACAGTGTTTTCAGCAACCCGATCAAGTGAAAGATGCCTCTGCCCATTGCAAGGGCATTGGGACTAGATGAGCTTTAATGGTTTGTTCCAATTCAAACCCTTTTATGATTCTGTGATTGTATGTCTCACTTCAGGAACAGCTCCAAAGGTGTTAAATCATACCTATTTTAGATACTTAACTACATAATTTTGCTAACAAAATCAACAATGCAAGTCAAATAATTTTTAGTGTAAGCAGACTCAGTTAAATTAAGAGTAAGTCAATCATAAGAGAGCCTTTTACAGTATCAAAGCAAAATAACACATCAATAATCAAATCTATTCTCTATAAAAGGGATGTCAATATGCAAACCTATACACTTTTTCACAGAAACAAATAGCCTCCAGACTCTCCTTATTCTGTCTGTGTTTTAGGAGGAAGCATCACACTGTTTATGTTACAGCTGAGAGCATGCAAGTCCTGGTCCATCTGTACCTGTAATCTTATTGGAAAAAGTACAAGATCACTGTACTCAAGAGCTTACATTATTGCTTGAATCACCAACTTTGATCAGCTGGCAAGAAGCCATGGAGAGCACAATCTATCAAAATTATACTGCTACCACTGAGGCTTTTATAACCCATATAAATACATTTGGTTGTATTAAAAATTAAGGAATCATAATATTCCATTATTTCTTCTTATAAATAGAGAAAAAGTATACTAAGAGGAACTATAATAAGTGTCATTCACTATAACTAAGTAAACTTAATGTCATGTTATAATAAGTAATTTGTGAATTAAACATTAATGTTATGCCTTAGTAGAACAGTGCATCTTGGCTTTTTTCCTTTATGCTTTGGTATTAACACAGAGAAAAAGAAGCAGAAATAGAAAAAAAAGAAAAAAACAGGCTTTAAGTAGCATGTTAAATTACATCCCCAGAAATGTTCATACTAAAGCACTTAATCTTTCAGAGAAATCCTTGGCCATCTGTTTGCCTAGGGTTCAGATTGCTGGATGAAAAGAAGTACAGAATACATCTCAGATTAATTTGCACTGCTCTTATTTACTGCCAGATTCTCTCATAACACTGAAGTTTTGTGACAAAAAATAACCTACAGCTGAAATGCTTATGCTTGTTTTAGTGCAATGGAAAACAGTCCCTAAGCATGAAAACAGTATTATTCCCAATAAACACAAAAACAAAACACCTTGTCTGTGTTGTAATCAAGACAGTAAATAAAAAAATAATTGTTCTCTCAACTCCAAGTTTTTATGCAATACATCCTTTTTGTCACAATTATTTATTAATTTCATGAGGAATACAAACCAAGAGAAAAAGCAACATGAAAGACCAAACTGTCTCTTCATTACTTTCTCCTGTACCTGCAGAAGCTTAATCCATTATACATAATTGTAATGCACTGACATCAGTTGCTGTAGCTCTGGCCTCCATAAAATTCTGGGCTTTCCTCTCCATTTCTCTGAGGATGAAGTCACATAGTTCACTGGAGCAATAAGCACAAAATTATAGAATTACCTTAACATAAGCAGGGAGGTTTAAGAGATACTGTATTTTACAGGGGTTCAGGTTATCCTGTATGTTCCACTGCAGATTATATATGCCTAGTTTTGCTGAAATATTTGCCAGGTTTTTTGTTTTTTGTTTGTTTGTTGTTGTTGTTGTTTGTTTGTTTGTTTTTTAATTGAATAACATTCAGTCTCAAAAATAAAATAATTGTAATCTGTTAGATTCCTTATATGCTTACAAGTAAATCTGAGGCATCCAAAGTTCAAGTAATAATGTCATTAACACTTAAAAGTATAAACAAATGGATAAATATAAAAGATAAAAATATACATAAACTTATAGTAAAGAATTATGCTAGGTGTACTTCTACTGTTTTATTTCATAATTCCGTTGTAAGAGCATTAATGGCCCAAAGACATTTAGTGGGGATTTCCAGAAGGGTGTAACTACTTTAGAACCCAAGTTGGGTTTTTTTGTTTGTTTGTTTTTTGTTTTTTGTTTGTTTTGTTTTTCTGTGTATAAGGCATTTACATTTGTAAGTCTCTATCAGCATGGCAAGCATAATCTTTAATGTAGGTCCCCATCACATTGAACCTATCACAAACAGTGAAATAAACAGTGTTTTCTACTCTGATAAGATTAAATATAATACCTTTGGAAGGCTGAAGAAAAGAGGAATAAACATTGAGTTTATCTATAATTTGGACAGGATTATTGATAAAGTTGATCAGTAGTCAGAAGCTTAATAATGAAGAAATGTCAGTTTTCTCTGTGGCTCATTGAAGGCAGAAGCTTTAAAATGAGCTTTCAGCATAGACGACTCTATAGATTTGCAGATCCTAACTGATTTTTCTGATGCGACAGATCTTCCTGATATGGTAAATATATAGCCTATTTTATACAGGTTTTAAGTTATAATTTCTGTTTGCTATGGTTAAGAAGAAGGAGCTAATACATTGGTATAGCTCCCATGCAGAGAAGAAATTTCAAATTTTTCACATGTAAAATCTTACCATCACCCAATTCCCTTCTAGAGCTAACAATTTCTGTCCTTAAGTTCTAAGTCAATAAATAACTTTTAGGTAATCACAGAATCACAGATTTAGAGGGGTTGGAAGGGACTTCAAGAAATCATCGAGTCCAACTGCTAAAGCGGGTTCCCTACAGCAGGTCACATAGGTAGGCATTCAGAAAGGTCTCAGATATGTCCAGAGAAAGAGACTCCACAACCTCTTTGCACAGCCTGTTCCTCTTCTCCATCACTCTCAAAGTAAAGAAGTTCTTCCTTGAGTTCTTCCCTAAAAAAACATATGTACCTTAGAAAACTTTGTTTTCATTTCAAATTAATTTTTTAAAATATATTTTTTTAAGCACTACTAGTGATGTTGCATGCAATCTTATTCTGTCATACAATTGGTATGCTGCTCTACTCAGAAGATGTATTTCTTTCAGTAATGGGAATGATCAACATGGTCATCTAGTTTGTACTCCTATGCTGCACAAACCAACATTTCTTCTTGTTTTCTTAATTGAATTTAGCAACATCTAATTAATGTATGACAGATGTTTCAGGAGAAAAACATTTTTATTTAAAGATAATGATAATCTCTGGTAGTGATCTTCTCTAATCATTTAATTGTTTTGATATTTAAAAGGTAGATGTTCAAATGATTTTTAAAGGAAAGACTGAAATTTTCAGATGGCATAGGAATGAGATCTGACCTTTCTGTTAGGATGCCAGTTCAAATCACTGTCAACCTGCACTGAATTTTGAATGCCTCACTTCCCACTGTGGTGGCTAAACGAATGTTTCTGAGTAATTAATAAATATTTTTACCTTTCTCTTCATAGGAAGTGGCTTCTTTTGTCCTTTTTTTTTTCTTTCTTCTTTTTTTTTCTTTTTTTCCTGCCATCACTCGGATCTTTTTGTAAATCAAACAGAAGAAAAAGATGACTGAGCAAGATAGTCTTGGAGAACAAACTCCTATAGTTCCAGACTGTTTCTCACAATTCAAAACAACGCTTAGCTGCCAGCGATGCACAGAGTGTTATACTATCATCACCAGACAATATTTGTTCTCTCCACACAGCTGTGTTTTGAAATGAATAAAATAAACTTCTTTATCCTTCTAATGCTTCACTTAAATGGTAAGACAATTTTTTAAATGAAATCTGGGAGAAAACTCCTAAAATGTATTAGTTATAATCATTGTCTTTTCTAGACTTAGGGTTCTGGATTGCTTCTGTAAGATTTTACACTGATGTAAAAATACCTCAGACTCATCATCAGGGACAAAAATGTTCTAATGAGATTCATTCATTCTTATAAAAGAGTGATTTCTGAGAGAGAAGATAGTGCTACGTTGAAGGCAGAAGTTAATACAATTTGAGTACAAGTTTTAAAATGCTAGTATAAAATACATTTGTACATTGTTCAGACAAAAAAATACAGCTACTACCATTTGTCCTACTGTAAGTGTTATGGATCATCATCAAAAATCCCATGCTGTTGATCTTATCCATATATTGCTTCAAATATATACAACTGAGAGAAGGAAAAGGGCAACTGTTACAGGGAAAATTACACACTTGGCATAAAAGTTAAACTGAAAATTCTCCACAGATGAATCAACTCTAAATTCCATGCCAAATCACATTACAACAAACAAAACAAACAAACAAACAAAGAAACAACCAGACATAGAAAAATATGTATCTATAAAGGGTGTGAGAAGATCATAACCTTAGATTACAATTACACATTTGATTTTGTTATACGAAAAAACATAACCACATCAGAATGCAGTTTTTTTCAAAGGAAATAACAAACTCCAAGTTCTCAGTAGTTTTGGAAAACAGAAACAACGCAGTTTAAAACCAAGGAAGAATATGCAAAATGCAAGCAATGGTGAGTGTGAAAGATGCAGCCAAAAGGAGTTAACATCTAGAACAAACAAAGGTGAAGTTCTCATGATGGAACTGCTAAGTCTGCAAGAAGCAGAACCTTTCTCAAAGGAATATTTTTGAACAGAAAAGTATATGTATAGAGAAGAAATTAAACAGATATAATTTGTACGTTGGGAGCAACCATCACCAGAAACTAGAAATTATTTATGGCAAGCTTTAAAGCAAACTGAATAGAGAAACTGGGACATTATCTTAATCAGAAAGCAGAAGATGGTGTCTTGAACAAGACAATGTGACTTTTGAAGCTATAGTAATTTAATCTGAGAATGATACCTCATGTTGGGTTTTCTAGGCAGGTAAATCCATTACTATATTATTGGGTTGATATCTCTGAATTAATGTGAACTTGCAGTAAATTTACTTTGAAGTAATCATCTGCAATTCTCAAAAATAAATAAAAACTAAAAACAAAAATAAAAATAAAATAAACTCTTATTTTGTGCCTAAAATCATGCAGAGGAACTTAAATAAATAACTTATAATAAGTTATAAGTTATTTATTAATAATATATTAATAATTTTTAATAATTATAAATATATTAATAATTAATTAAATATTAATACTAATAGATATATTAATAATAAATATATTAATAATTAATATTATTAATAAAATATAAATATTATAAATATTATCAGTTATTTATTTAAGTTCTCTTTACAGGCAGTGGAGAGCATAAGGCTTCTCTTGAGCATGATTCACCTCACCTCCTGGAGTAGCCATCTAAAATGGATTAGATGAAAGAGCATCTAAAGAGATATGATACCCTAAAGAGGATCTAGACAACGAACTCAGAAGTAGTCAAATGACAAAGAAATGGCTGTGTCTCTTTCAGTAAGTGTACACTGCTCACTGTAAGATGGAAGAATCCTTCTAGTCCATGAGGGTTAAAGTAAAAAATCAGCATCCAGTGTTGTAAAAGAAAGAGTCACTGCCTATAAAATAGTTGAAGAGCAAGCAAATGTAGCTCATCACTGCCCTCCTAGCTTCCATATGGAAAAAGTTGAAATAATAGGCAGAGTAATACAAATTTATTTTTTAACTCTATAGTTCTCCATAAGTAACATCATTAAAGAATACAATTACTAAACTTGTAACCTCAATATGCACCTGAAGTTCTGAGATGTAACATAATCAGTGCAGCAGCGATACAACCTACAGGTCAACTATTACAAGTTCAAATCCTTTTGAAAGAAGTATGATTGTAAGACCGCTGCATTTGGTTTCTGGTATTCATTCCCTAATGGTTTTGTGTGAAATGCTGTTAAAAGCATTTAAAGGACATTTTGAAAATGCTGAAGAATTAGATTGCTTCTTGGCATTACTATATTACCGATCAGCACTCTGAAACTTGGCATGGAAATAGCTGAAATATTACTTGATTAAAATCTTAGAATCAGATTACCTGATTACATAGCAGTAAATAGTAGAAGTAGTTTGTTGTAAAATCATATTAAGACGCATAAAAACATCCAATTAAATATACTGTTGATGATTTATCAGAGCTAAACTGCTTGCAGTGGTAAGAAAATGTAAACAAATAAGATGGCAATGGCTAAAAAATCTGGTTGTGTAAATTTATTTCTGATCCAAGATGTAAATTTACTCCTGAATCCAGACAGCCATGTAGATGAAACATAAGAAGGTTCCAGCTTTATATGCAAGCAGGGAAGACTAAAAACAAACAAACAACAACAACAACAGCAACAACAACAACAAAAACACCAAAGGCTGGATTCTGTATCATTATTAAAACCTGAAATAACACAAGTTGAATCAGTAGTTCTGACAGCACAACAGACAAAAGAAAAACAACTCAAGAGAAAGCCTAAAACACATGGGATGCTGTTAAATCTGCAAAAGAAAGAAACAGCAGTTCAAAGCCTCCCAGAGGGGTTTTTGATTCTTGGCATAGTATGTCCTCCCTTTCCCAGAGAGCAAAAAAGTGTTTATAATAAAAAGACAACACCTCCTAAGAAATCTGGATTAAAATCACAATCCCTAAACTGCCAACATAGAGGCAGTTGTTACAGCATCACCACTAACCTAGAAAAGATGTTTTCTTCTTTAGCTCTAACAAGATTTTTAGCCATCATTTACTCTTGGCATCTAGAACTTGGACCTTGAATTTCACATGTATAGACCATTCACTAATCACTGTTCAGGAGTCACATTCAAAGAAGCTATCATATTGGGGTAACTTTGTGGGAAATTCATATAAAGCACCAAAATTTTGTGTTTTTAGATGTCCAGACTTAACGGTGTACCTTTCTGGATTGTGTTAACAAGTGCTCAAACAAATTGCACTGCTCTGGTATATCATTAGCCGAAAGACCAGTGTGGCATGTCTTTGCAGCTGCTAGAAATACAGAGTGGCTTTATTGATACACAACTCAAATGCATAACCTAAAATATCAAGATAATAAATAACATGGTCACATTATTCACCACACATAACAGTTAATTTAAAAAAAAAAAAACCCTAAAAATCTGCCTAAAAGAGTAAAGCATCTATTTAAATCTCTCTACATCTATTTACATTAATAAATACCAGCATTAATGTTCAAATAATATTTTGTTTAAATATATTTACTAATATTTAAATTAATAAATTTCATCATAATAAATATTATCAGCAGCAATCCATTCAAAAAATTCTCTCATCTAAGGATTTTCAACAGTTAACTTCTGAATTTGTTTGCACCTAATTACCAGTTATATTTATTGGTTTAAGCTCAAATTGAATCACAGAATCATAGAATCATAGAATAGCTTGGGTTGGAAGGGACCTCAAGAATCATGAAGCTCCAACCCCCGTGCCGCAGGCAGTCACCAACCTCCATATCTAATACTAGACCAGGCTGCCCAGAGCCCCATCCAACCTGGCCTTGAACACCTTGATGGGCCATCCACAACCTCTCTGGGCAGCCTGTTCCAGCACCTCACCACTCTCATAGTAAAGAACTTCCCCTTTATATCCATTGAATCAAATGAAAAAATGTGATAAAAGACTATTTCTGATAAATTCTAGTAAGTAGATCTTACAAGGTATCTTCGTAATCCATCAGAACCAAATCTAAATCAATATGACTGCAAGTTGGTTAATGACTGCTTAGAAAGAAATGATAGCATCTATCTCCAGAACTATATCCAGTAATATCGGTTTCTTACAGCATTACCAGCCTTTCTGTATCTCAGATTTTAAAATCTCCTTATGATAGAATTTCAGATATGATTTGTTTCTCTGTTACCATTAGAGAAACCATATTAACATCCAGTCCTCACTTTGATGGTAGGAAATTTCTAGAATAAAGTCAGTACCATCTGTATATCCATTATTTTCCAAAGAAATTTTATACAAAAGCAATTTTTTTCAATGCTGAATGGCACAGACACTCTTCTAGACTTAAGGATTTTCCATAGCAGTCACATTCACTTAGATGCCTAAGACGTTCCTAAAAAGTAGGTGTTCCTTTGTTCCTTTTTGTTCTTTCTTTTCTTCTGCACTAGGATTTTTTTCTTTTTTACTAGAATCTGTCAAAAGGTTGAGTCCAAACATCTGAAATTTGAGAGATTATTCCTATGCTGCATTTTACTATGTATTGCACATATTCTATCTTCCTGAACGTATTCTCTTTTTCTAATGGATGAAGAATATGCTATATTACTTCAGTGTCTTTTTTTCATGGCATATTTCCATTAAGCGGGGGAAACAGCAGACCGTGAAATTATGAGAACACACATTTAGTAACTTCAGAGTCACTTTGGTGTGAAATACTGCTTACTCTCTGCTGAGAGACTTAAGCATTACACCATTGGTACTGTTGAGGAATAAATATGCAAGTTAGAAGCAAGATTTGGATAGAAAATCTAAAAAAAATCCCTAGCAGTATGGTGACTTTTTTTTTTTTACCTGCCTGGGGCAGAATACATATTTTAACACATACTCGTGATCCTGGGATTGATTCCAAATAATGAGTGACATTAAAGTATTTTATCATCAGGTAAAGGAAGTCATGCACCTGGGTAGCATCTCTTGAGGCTTTTTAAGGCTGCCATGAAAGAGAAGTACTATACAGACAAGTGCCCTGTTCCTCAGTGGGGCTTTTCACATTGTAATTTATTCAAATATGGGAAAAAGAGAGCTCACAGAGTATGACAGCAACTATGCTGTCAGATGGACAAAAATAAGTATTTGTGTGTTTTTGTTTTTTTTTCAGTGGGACAGAGGAGGCATATCTATGCTACATCTCAAGTAGAAAACATACTACAGCTCATAACAGCCATCTCAGAGCTCTAAACTTACTAAGTCAGAGACCTCTTTTTTTTTTTTTCTTTTTAATAGGAGCATGCTAGTATCCACACCATATTCAATTAATTTCCTCTACACAGGCCACCTGATCCATCCGCCCTCAGAAATAGTCCCAACTCTTAATTTCTCCAGTTTTCCAATTGTTTATTTATGTCAAAGACAGAAGTTCTGGGAAGAACATGACCCTCTCTACAGAGGGAACAATAGGACAGAAAAGACATATAGCCCTGGGACCACCTAAATGATGTTCTCTATGGGATCAAGCAACATCTCATTCTACAATCTGCAAATGATAAAGTGGGAGCAACAACAAATACTCATCTAAAAGAAAGGCTACAGATGCTGCTGTTGGAGTGCAGAGTTCAAGTTGCACATCAACTCGACTAATACACATCATGGCTAACCTCTTCTGGGTCCACATTCTTCCCTGGATATGGGATTTCTGACAGAGTTGAATTCCAATTAATCTGGGATTCAAAGGTGTCTCTGTTCAGAGTCTGAAAAGGTGTAATACCCTGAAGAGAGGTTGTTCTTTATAAAAGGCACTGGTGAGACTGCATATCTAATGTGTTCAGTTCTGGATCCCTGACTGCAAGAAGGATACTGATTCTCTTTAGTGTGTGTGGAGAAGAGCAACAAAGCTGATGAAATGAGGAGACCTCATTGTGGCCTTCCAGTACTTGAAGGGAGCATATAAATAGGAGGGGGAATTACTGTTTACATGGATTGATAGTGGTAGGACAAGGGGGAATGATTTCAAACTAAGACAGGGGAGATTTAGGTTGGATATTAGGAGGAAGTTTTTCACACAGAGGATGGTGACACACTGGAACAGGTTGCCCAAGGAGGTTGTGGATACCCCATCCCTGGAGGCATTCAAGGCCAGGCTGGATGTTGCTCTGGGCAGCCTGGTCTAGTGGTTGGCAGCCCTGCACATAGCAGAGGGGTTGAAATTGGTGATCATTGTGTTCTTTTTCAACCCAGGCCATTCTATGATTCTTTTATTCTATGAAACAACAAGAAAATAAGACATTTGAGGAGAGGCTGAAGTAGCTGAAGTTGTTTAGTCTGGAGAAGAGGAACTGAGGGGAAAACATTTTGCTGTCTACAACTGGCTCACGGGAGGTTGCATTGAGGAGGATTTGCAGTCTCTGCTTCATGTTGCATCCTCTTTCTCTCATAATTCAGTGATTCAGTTGTGAAAATAGTCTGATAAGTTCCCACTAGGTAGCTTAAAACAGCAATAAGATTCCATCCCAGCCTTCTCAACTAGTAGGAAAAAACCAACCCAGCTCCTTCACTCGTCATTTTCCTAAAATAATTAATATTCCCTCAGAGCTGTCAGCAGTGAAATCTCACATAAGACCTCTTGTTTCCATCAATCAAAAGAAACTAAGAGATAGATAGCAAGAACGTTCTCCCATTTTCCTCACCCATATTTCTTATCCCTCATTACGTTTATGGTCAGATATTGCTGGTGTCTTGCAGAGAAAGTTTCCTCTCAGTGTTCAGTTTGAAATCTGTACCATTATCTGATTGTCCTTAGTAGCAAGAGGACATGGCTATTCTTACATAAAATAGATGTTAGTTCAACCTTAGAAATGTATTCTCTGACTGATAATAGGTTTGGGAGATCCTGCCCGTCTGAGATGCTCATAATGCAAATATCCCTTTCTAAGCTTGATACTTTAATCATGCAGATATCATTCCATGAAGGAGGGAGAATGTCACAACTCCATAGAGGTAACTGAGTGTTCTGTTCCTATCACTGAACAAATGTGGAAGGAAACTGAATGCTATGTGATATATTGTAGTAGTAAGCTTCAAATAAAACCAAAGTTGCCTGTTTTAAGTCTAAAATTATATCAATTAACAGTAAAAAAAACATTTTTGCATTACATTTTTCTGTGTTTCCAATAGGGATCTTTTGCCTTACTGTACATACGTAATCCAACCTAATTTAGTACTTCTTTTATAATTATTTATCCTAGAAGTAATTTTCTACAGATATTTTCCTGTGTCACTGTTTTATGTTTTTTGTTGTTGTTGTTGTTGTTGTTTTGGTGCATGTTTGTTTTTTAATCTTTTAATTTCCGTCTGAAATATGAATTTATTCTTCATCTTGAAGAACCAAACTTTCACAGAGTACAGCAGTGTGTTAACTGATTATAAAAGTGAAGGTTAAGATTCTCTGCTGCTACAAATGAGTACAGCATCATAATCACTGGGGGAATTATACTGATTTCTACCCACCAGATCAGACTTTACACTTCTGCACTTCAGGTTCATCAGTTTATTTGTACTTGGGTGAGAGAAAGAACTATAGAAACAGTATCAGTTTGTATTTGAAGAGATATTCCTATATTCACAAGCCTTTATTGCCTAATCGCAGACCCATCAATAGTAGAGAGTAAAGGAGAATTTGTGACAAGCTTGGTAATCATTCAGCAAAGGAAAAATATCACTGCAGTACTGTGGTTTAGAAACCCCAGGGAGATGCAGACACAGAAATCTGCAGGCTTAGTTGCTGTGTAAATTATTCAAATGGAAGTACGTGCACTTTAAGAATGGAACTATCAAAATGGAACTGCGCAGGAATGCAAACCCGAAGTTTTATAGTTAGAGACTGTGCAATGCCAGTCATGCCTGGAAACAACCACAGAACATCAAACTACATAACTCATTCCCTCTTCTGAAGTTCAAGCTCAGCACATCCTGCCAGTCACCACAAGCTGACCTTCCATACATATGCCTGCCCTAAATAGTGTGCTTGTATGGAGCAGCCTCCGCTACAGACTCAGCTATTTATGAGTCAGAGAGTTAACAACCAAGCATTAACTATTAAGCATGAACTTTTCAGTAGCTTTGTGATTTCCTAGGCTGTTAAGAGACAGAAATACGCATCTGTTTAAAAATGCATCTCATGTTGTATGACTGAGAAAGTAAACCACAGCATCTGCACTATGCTTTATGTGGGCTTTTTAGGTTTAATATGAGTTACTGGAGCTGATTGACAGTATGGCATCTCTTTACTTACATCCATACTTTTCAAAAGCTTTTGGAACGTGCAAATAAGGTTCTTCCCCTTCTAGACAAACACTGGAGGAAATCAGGTAGTCTGAAATCTGATACAGGTCTTCAGTCCACTGACAGAGTCATGGACAAGAAACACATTCAAGGAGCCGGAGGAGCAATGAGACACTGGAGCAGAAGTAGGGACAAGAAACCATTGCTCCCAGCTGCCATGGGGAGAAGCTGCTAGGTAGGACTGGCAGGGCTGTAGTGTCTGTGTGACAGTGAAGGCCATCAGATGTCCTGGGCTGGTCACAGATCATTCCAGCTGGCTCTGAAACCACTGTGAGTTCTGCAGGCTGTAAATGTTGGTGGACAGGGGAAGCATGCAAAGCCCCTGCTGAGGTAGAAGGAAGGAAACAGCCAGGACAGGGCCAGGGCCAGGGCCAGGGACACAGACGTGGACGTGGACAGGACACAAACAGGTCTTGAGGGACTTAGGCCTATGGGAGACACACTGGGACATGGCAGGGGTACTAAGGAACTGGGCAGCCTCCAAATCAATAAGAAGAGCAGCAGAAAGAAACCACGGCAGGTACAGCTCCAGCCTCCTGTAGTCCTGGTCTCCTCCTCACAGGAAAGTGCCAATTAATTGTTCATGTTCTCTTTTTTTCTCCCCTTTCAATACTCAAACGAACAATCAGGGCTGAACAAATACAAAGAATATTTCTGTGAGTGACTCAGCACTGGAACAGGATGCCTAGAAAGGTCGTGGAGTCTCTTTCTTTGGTGATATTCAAGACCTGTCTGGATGCCTACCTGTGAGACCTGCTGTAGGGAACCTGCTATAGCAGGAGATTGGACTCGAACTCCAGAGATCCTTTCCAACTCCTACAACTCTGTGATTCTGTCTGTGCATCAGAAATCTGTGCTATTTGGCAGTCAAGGAAGTGAAAAATCCCAAATACTTCAGCCTGAGACACTGATGTGAAACTTTTCACCTTCCCCACCCCGCAGTGCAATCTGCAGCTCTGACAAATCCCGTTGCAGATATATCAGCTACAGACATCGGTGGGGTGGAAGTGGGAGGCAGATCAAGCAAAAGCTGACGGCACGGTGGTACTGATAGAAGGGCGATGTCCGTGTTGATAGGAGACATAGCTACAACACCCTGTTTATTATTCACTGCAAAAGGTGTTCAGAGGACCGGGGTTTCTTTTGCCTACCATCTCAATACCGGCTTCGGAGCTGCTGCAGTGGAAGAGAGGCTCTGTGCAGGACTCGGTCCCTCCCGCCGACAGCCGCCACCCGCCTGCGCCCAGCGCCATCTAGCGGAAAGGAATGCCCTCGTTCACATGCTCTTATCCAGGACAAGAAAAGGGCAGGTAGGTTATGAGAGCACTGTGGTAGTCAAGGTGTTACCCGGATGTACCTAAAAATTATATCTTAATCCTGAATGATCCAGCTAGAGTGTTTTTTTTGTTTTTGTTTTTGTTTTTTCATTAATATTAACTAGACTGATGATCAATCAGACTAAAGATATTTAGTCTATTATTATTAATACATTTTTTAGAAATTAATCTATAATTTCACCAATCGAGATGGAAGATAGTTTATAACGTACTTAAACAAATGAGCCTTTCTCAGGGAAACATGAATTCTTTTGGCTGTTACTGCAATGAGCAGTCAGAATATAATGCATTTTCAATATTACAGTAATACTGAATTGATAAATAAATTATATATATATATAAAAATTGATACATATATAAATAATATATATAATTATGTATATATATTATATATATAATTGATAAATATATATATATAAATTGATAAAATTGTCAGTATAATTATAGTCATAGAATCATAGAATCGCTTAGGTTGGAAAAGACCTTAAAGATCATCTAGTTATGATCCCCTTGCCATGGACAGGGTTGCCACCCACCAGATCAGACTGCCCAGGGCCCCATCCAACCTGCCCTTGAAAGCCTCCAGAGGGGGTTTCCACAACCTTTCTGGGCGGCTTGTTCCTGTACCTCACTGCCCCCCGAGTAAAAAAATTTCTTCCAAACATCTAACTTAAATCTCCTCTCCTTTAGTTTAAAATCCTCCCCCTTGTCCTATCACTATCAGCCTATGAAAAAAGTTGTTCCCCCTCCAGCTTATAAGCTCCCTTCAAGTACTGGAAGGCTACAGTGAGGCTCCCCCAGAGTCTTCTCTTCTCCAGGCTGAATAGGCCCAACTTCCTCTCAGCCTTTCTTCATAGCAAAGGTGCTCCAGACCTCTGACCATCTTTGTAGCCCTTCTCTGGACCCACTCCAACAGCTCTGCATCCTTCCTGTACTAGGGACCCTAGGCTTGAACAAAATAAAATACACTTCAATCTACAGCACTTTATGAACTAAGGTACGGATGAGCCACATTTGACTAAGTTAAAAATGACATAGAGCAAAGCTTCATCTTTTGTCAGCTTCAGATCAGAAAATAGGTTTCCAATCTTTCATATCTTAATTCTAGACTTCTAATAATCTTCTAATAACAAAAATCAGAGTCAAGAAAAGGAAAGGCAAAGGTCAGTAGATTGATGCAAAGAACTAATGCAATATTTGTTGCATGATATCCATTAATTGGAGGCTAAACACAGGAAGTCTCTTTGTGATACCAGTGCTTTTACTACATTTCTATGTTATTTTATGCCACTAAACTTACTGGAAACATATTTCCATCTCCTGTCTTTTGTTCCCTTATATTTGCTTTGAAACATTTTGCATTTGGTGGGAATTACAGAGACATAAAGAACACCTAATTTTTGCATGAGTAACCTTTTTTCTTTGAGAATGAAGAAAAAAATCAGCAAAGTAATCCAGTCTCTAGTTCTGCACAAATTCACATTGATGCAATAAATTCTACACAAAATACTCTTTGTAGTTAGCACTTGTTTGAACTGAATCTCTAGAGAACCAGACACAAAAGTCCTCACAGGTGTTTCATATTACACCATCTCAGGTATTTGAGAACAATTTCTACCATTTTCAGCTTAGAAGGAAAAGGGAAAGATAAATATTAAATAAAAATATATATATATTTATATTCTGCTTCTAAAACAAGAAGGAGTTAACAATCTTCATATTTCCATATTTGTACTTTTAGAATTTGACACTTTCTCGATAACTGAGGGTGATAATTGAGGATAGTTGAGAGTTCTAGAAAAGCACTACTGTGGTTGCATTTGATCTCAGGTATTAACTGTGTTCCACAAAAGGTAGTTTAAGAAACAGCTTAAAAATAAACACAGTATAGTATCAAGCTAGAAATAACTCAATAAAACAATATCTCAAAGGTTCACCTCAGCTTTCACATTTGTGTTTTCAAGAAATGAGGTTAATGGAGTGCGTCTTTATGAATCACTTTATAGACATTTGAACTTAGCAAATTTGATGCTTATGAAAGCAGTAGACGCAATGCTATGAAAGTCACAAAGCATGATACTACCTGAATGAGTATGCTTTTCCATTCCCTTTCAGTTTCCGAAGAAGAAAAACCGCTGTACCTTTCTGTTGGCTTTTCATTTTGTGTTTATAATTTTCTACATTCAAAAACTATTTTGCTCTATTCTCATCTTCATTCTTATTAGTCATCTTGATTCATAAGCATGGAGACTGAACAGACATTTTGAGAATGTAACAGTGATTCATTTAATTAAGGAAAATAAACTCATTTTGTGATGACATTAATTTCAGGTTGAAACAGTTAGTCTTTCTTCTAGCTATGAGCTGTGACCAATCTGTCTTTATTCATATGAATTCTTTCATTCAGGAAAAAAATGGTGTAACAGGAAAACGCCCAGAGAGTAAACTGATGTTCACAAATGTTCAAAGTAATATTCAGTACAAAGAGATCAGTGATGATACATAAGCAAAAACCAGTAACTTGTGGGTAGGTAAATCTCAGTAGGTAAATCCAGGAAATTTTTACTATTTGCTAACAACAACAACAACAACAAATCAAGAAAATACTTAATTAAAACACTTTAATTTTTTAATTTCTTAAAATTTTTAATTTTTGTACCAGTGATTTTCTATTTTCTTCCTTTTGAGAACTGAAGTTGTTTTTTTTTCTTGTTTGTTTGTTTGTTTGTTTTAACTGAAGTAGCAGATCCCACATTGAGCAAGTTTAAGTCAATCAGAGAATTTAAAACAAGAAATCTGCTGAACACCAGAGTTTAGGCAACCAGCCTTGAGGCAAATCTGTAGGACTTGCTAAGAAGCAAATTTTCCATATGCTGGAGGGCTTTTCTTTGTTTTGTTTTCTTCCTTTTAAAAATATTTTTGATTAAAAAATATTCTATTTTTTCTCCTCCTTAAGATAGTGGAATTAGAAGAAATACTGCATCCAACATTTCTCAAAGTATGCCCACTGTTTACAGTTTCCAGCATCTCTTCACAAGAGCAGAGCTACTGAGAATTTACGACTTCCATGAATCTTCACTAGTGTTCAACAAGACAGCTAATTTCAAGTGGCACTGAAGTAAAACTACAACTAAACTTTCAAGTTAGCACCGATCTATAACTGAGTTAAATACCTGATGTTCTTTAATCAGTACCTGGAGGGAATTAAGTACCACAAAGTGGAATTCACTATAATTTCCTTGATAAGTAACTTGCAACCTAAAATAGCTAATCAAAAAATCTGCGAAGATTGAAATGAACACTGAGTCCCTCTGTGGTGCTGTAGCAGCTAATTGACGGCTACAGAGGAATTCCTGTGTTACATCAGGTTAACAGACACAGCCACTCTCCAACTCCCAGGAGCCAATATCAACACTTTTCAACACTTTTTTTTTTTTTTTTTTTTTTAAGTTTAAGGTGTTTAAAATGTAAAACTTAAAAGCTAACATAATTAATCTACTAAGTCAGGATTTTAAGCACTCACTCAAGCTGAGCACTGTTATTCAATAAACATGTAGAGACCAAAGTTTTCTCAGTTCCCTGTTCATGACCTAAAGAGGCTGCATAAAGAAGCAGATGCCTTCTTTCCCTGAAGTTATTAGATTTTCAGACCACAAAAGCACAGGATGAAAGTTCATCTTCACAACATGACACTGTCCTGAGAATTGCAAGAGTGGAGAGGACAGGGAAAGTTTTTATCCATGTAAGTCTGAGCTTTTGAATTAAGAAAAGGATAGCAAATATCTTCTGTGTGATCATCATTTGAATAGGAATGGTTTGAGTGTGAAATGAATGCAATCAGCATCAGCACATGCCAAGTGAACTTTGGGGACACATAATATGTTTTCCCTTCAAAAGACGGACAAGCATTTAGTTTAAAGGTATGGAACTAGATGACCATTAGAGGCCCCTTCCAACTCAATACATTCCATATTTCTATAAAAAGTCAAGGCGCTCAGGCCTGTCAAGAAGACACAACATCTAAACATGCACAGAAGCAAAACTTTAGGTATCTTCATAAATTTACTAGAGGAATGTATGTTAAACACATATGTTTAGCCTGTAAATATTGAAAATTTCCTCCTTGTATGTCTGGAGAGTTTAGGTATGCTGAGGGTTCTTAAGAGGGTCCATGTTTACATCTTGCATGATGTCTGACTGTTTGATCATGCAAGATGTTAACCCTCCTTGGTCTTAGTCATATCATTTTAACAGCTGTATGATTATCATCATGGCAATGATGAATTCTAAAAACAGATCTTGATCATGAAGAGTGAAATGACTGTCTAGGACTTCAAAGTACCAGACTTATACAAAGACAGATAACAGCTAGCCAGAGTAAATAAGGCAGAGAAATAAAATTGCTACATTATAACATAAGTCCTACAAAATAAAGACAGATGGATAAGCAATCTAACCCACTCAGTCATCCCACCCTATTTCCCATTCTGAGCTTGAGTAAAAGGGCAGGTGCTACAGAATCACTTCCTTGCTCCTCATGATATTGTAGTTATTGAATGTATTTTAAATGTAGATGTGGGTGTTGTCTACGTAAGTTAGGAACAAGAAAACTGACTGAGTAATAGGCCAGCCTAACAGAAACATTTTAGTTATGAGCACCACCACTTAGAAATATATTTATAAGAACTGGAATTCAACATCATATAAACAAATACAGCTATGTTCCACAGCCATATCTCAGCTTGATTCTGAGACTGAATTTCAAGCTGTTGTTTGTGATATATACACACACATATATATAAAAGTAACATTATGGACTAGTGCATTTATAAAACTAAAGAATTTGATCTGAGTTAATGTTTTAACAGTCTAACAGTCCAAGTTATGTAACTGAAACAGCAAAGTCATAATAATAATATAATCAAAACTGCTCACACAGAACTCTTCCTAGAATACCTCAATTTCTCTGGCATTATGCTCATGCTGTTAATGTTCCTCTTGTCCTAAGGTTCAAATCTGCTAAAGTCTGAATATTTCCTTCCTCAGTCTCAACTGACATCACAGGCTGTTGTACGCAAAGCAGGAACTTCCTAGGTTTGCCAGACCTTTACAATGGCCACAGAGCTTAAGCTCACACAAAGGTGAAGCTATAGTCCCTTGGCCACCAGGGCCAATTATTGTTAAAATTAGTATTGTAAAAATTAGTACTGTTAAAACAAGCTGAACCATTCAAAGACAAACCCAGATATGTCCTGACACCCTGCAATGTCAGGTCAGTCCAAATCTTACAGCCTCTTACCAGTTATGGCAAAAATCTTTCTTCCTAAGCTATAGAGCCTTCTTCATTACTGGTCTGTATGCATAAACTAACAATTTTTATGGACAGCAATTTATTTACTCATAAAGATAAAATATCTGATGAGTAATTTCACATGCTATGGAGTCTTCAAGTTGATAAAGTAATCCCTCCTCCTCAGTAGACATATCCATAATTGGCTGAACCATGCTTCTAACCAAGGATGATGGAAGCAGATCGTTAGAGAATAAGGATGCAAGTCTCCTCCTTCACTATAGGACAAAACCAAATTCTACAATATGTGAGATCCTAAGAATAACTCAGGTCTTTCTGTGCTGACTCAACTGTGGTAATAACTTGGCATGGGTAAGGCAATGTGTAATCTAAAATTTTGCCTATTGCTTTAGAACTTATTCTTTGAATAGTAAGTAGGATATATTCATATGTATTGATCTTGTATTCTATACTCATCCTGAATAATGCATAACATACCAGAACTGGATACATATGAGCTGTATGTTATTTCTACAAATTTTTACTTCTCTTGTATCCATAATGAGGAAGTTCTTAAGAAATGAACATTTGAACTTTTTTCAGTGAGGTCTCTACCTTTCTGAATGAAAAAAAAATGTGTATTTTTTTTATTTCTCATTCTACTATTAAGATCATGACTCAATTTAATGCTGCAAAGGCAAGACTCCTTGGGATCAGGGAACAAGTTTCTCTTTCAAGCAGAGGCCTTTTCCAACCAGCCCATTTTCCAGAAAAGGTGTGAGGGCCCAGACACTCTCTCTGCCACTAGTAATCCTTCATAATTACTAGACTGTGGTATTTTTCTCACAGGTCATAGGATAAGAACAGGGGAGAGAGTACAACTCTCAGTTTTTTGAAACATCTTTTTTTTTTTTTTTTTTTGAAACATAGAGTCTTCTTGGCAGTACTTCATATTGACAGTGAATACCCTTAGAAGAGCTTTACAGAAACAGTGTTTGTCACTGTTATTTTCAGCTCATGTAAATGTACTCCAAGGCTTCAGAGCTCGGAACAGCATTCTTTGCTTACATCTGGAAACTACTGAAATGAGCTCAAAACAACTACTGTGCCCATATGCATCTGAATTAGCATTTGCAGGACACTGGCTTGAGCACAGTAATAATTCTCATCTAATATGTTTCAATTTTCAAGTTGTGTCAGTTGGACACAGACCACAAAGCACATCTTTCTTTTCCCCATTTAGCAACCAAATGGAGTGTAGCTTTTTGCAGATACAGAGTACACTTCTCACAATTTCACTAACACACAATAAAAGTACGGTAATTGTACAAACTTCTCTGCTAGCAAAATCATAACGTAAATAGGATGAAGAGTAGAATTAGTTAGTTCTAACCCATGCCCCAAAATTCAAAGAGATCTTGAAAGATATATTTTTCAAAGTGAACTTCAAAATGTTTAACAATGTGATCTAATTTTCTGTGAGCACGTTTAGAAGACAGAAATAAAAATCTGAGATTGGAGCAGGCAGGGTGAGTGAAAGGATTTGGAAAAGTAGTAATTCATCTGAAAAAAAGGTCTGATTAAGATATTCAAAAGGGATATTGAAAAGATATTCAAAAAGAACATTACTGCATGGTACATTTTGGATTTTGAATGTCTTCCACTATACTGTCAGTCCGTTCTACAGTTCTGATGCAAACGCTATGCTACCCCTTTGGCCAGACAGGCCATCCATGGAGATGGAGTCAACATTCCCCACATGGTCATGGCACTGAGGTAGCTGTTCGCAGCAGGGCAGACAGAGTGACCTCCAGAGATCCCTGTTCTGATATCTTGGTGTCCCTGACAACCTCTGCTCTTCTAGGATTGGGAAATATGTCTAAACAGGTAATAGAAAACTTCTGTGTTTCTTGTCAGTCCTCATGAACTCTTAAGAAGCTCATAAGTGTATTCTTAATGAATTCACGGAACAGATGAGAAAAACAGTGAAAAATTAAGTCTTAAACAACAGAGAGTTACAATCATTAATGTATTTTATTGCTATCTTCATATTTTTTCTTTATTCCCCTGTTACTTTTCCTAGTGAACAGATAACCTCTCTAAAATGCATAGTTTTCATAATTTCACTATAAATTTGTACTTTCTATATACTATTCAGACTGGAACTTATTAATTATTTTTGGTTTGCTTTCTTCAGATGCTAATTAGCAATATTAATTCTGAAATACAAATAAAGCATATCAAATGCTTGGAAATACAGAGGACAGAGTAGAGAATGAAACATTGTGCTCTGCATTGCTCTACAGTTTGTCACTCTCTTTGATATGTTGAGTGGTTTCAGACACCCAAAATTAAAAATTGTTACAGTAGAAAAGTGAAAAGCATCCAGAGATGACCATCAAGGATGAACAGAATATACACAGAATATACACAGTGTTTTCCAAACAGGAGTGACTAATTACTCTGGGATTCCTGAGCTTGGAAAATACATGACTGGGGGGTAAATTATAGACAGCCATAAAAGCAGAATGGAACGGCACAGGTAGGTTAAGTATTTTCTTTGTCTACCCGAAGAAAAACAGAATAATACATAAAAGTAGTGGCAAATAAGTTCAAAAATAAGCAAAAGGAGCTGATTTTTAAAAAAGCAGGCAGTACACTTGTGAAACTAACTGTGAAAGGATTTCTGTTAATATTAAAATTTTACATGAATTCAAGTTGAGACTGGACACATTGATTAAAGAGAAATTCACTAAGGATTACAAGCCACATATGTCATAGGCAGTATATCAGCAGAAAATGGATAGAGCCTCAGCAAATGCTAAGGGGAGGGAAACCTATGGTGGTTTCCTGGTATGCCTCTATTCTTACACTCTTCCCTGACATCTACTTGTGACCACCAGATAAAGCAGGGTACCATAATAGCCAGTGTTATGAAAACCTTATGAAAGAGTTCCTCTAAAAATGTTACTAGACTTACATTGAGCTATTGTGAATAACAATCTGAATACAAGAGAACACATTTTTATATAATACAAACTATGTCACAAAATTCAGTTGTATATGCACTCAGATCCACTGTGGACATCAATATTCATGAATTAGCTAAGTGCACCTGACCAAAGGTTTCTTATATATGTGATTGAGGATAAGAAACAATTCATTAGATACTGAACTCCAGCAAATAAAACTAACAAAAAAAAAAAAACAAACAGACAAACACTGAAACAACTTTGAGCCAAATGATGGAAATCATTGCCTCACTCTGTTCTGTACTTGTATGGTCATATCTTAATGATAATAGCAATAATTTTTTAAAAAAGCACAAAGGAGAACCACCGTAGTTCATAATTAATAACAACACCAAGGGAAATGAAATCACCTCTCTGGTTGTCAATCTGTGATTTTCAGACTGAAGATCTCAGGTGGCTAATACTCAAGTTTACCTAACGAGTACCGTGAAGTAGCCATTAGAGAGAAGCACTATAAGAGATACACAATAAGACTGGGCACCTGAGCTTACAGTCTTAAATGTACAAGAACCCAGTGAAGCTAATTCAGGCTGAAAATGATGCACTTCAGTCACCTGTTGTAGTTTTATTTTCCAGTGATTTAAGAACAGATGGCCAGCCTCAGTCCAAAATTTCTTTCTCTTTTGAGTTTTATTCAGCCTTCACAGCACAATTTGTAAGTCATTTTTCCTGATTAATTTTAAACATTCTGCAATGGAAGAATGAGCTCTGATCTGCTTGCAGGACATTTACATCTTTTGTATGGTTGCTCTTACACAAAATGTAAATGGATGTTATGCAAAATAGATTATGGTAATTATGATTATTGTAATTGGTTACAAAATGTGAAGAGGGAAGCAGGAGGGGGAATTAGAAAGTAGAACAAGATGGGGAATCTCAGCTTCTAATATTATAGGATGCAGAATGAGCACTTGGCTTACAAAAGCCTCCAGATGCTTGTCAAAGAAAACTGAAAACAGGAAACAGAAAATCTGCCAGATCTTAAAGACAGATGCAAGACAATGAAGTATTAATTCTAAAAGGGTCAAAACCAAATAATTCTGAAAATTTGGCCAGCTTGTCCAAAGTTCTTTAAAAGAGTATGAGAAGATAAGTTTCCTTTAAATAATAATAAGAATGTTCTCAGAAGCTTCAAGCAATTTGCACACACATCTGGAACTCCAGTCAAGCTGCAAGGAATAGTTTCTCTTTCCTTGAGATGTCTTGTACTCATACAGATTTCAGGGCCAGAGAGAGTTAACACAAAGAGCTTTAACCCCATCATAAATTAAGTTATAAACTTTTAGTTAAACGTGTTCATACCCCAGGCTTTAAACCAGTATGCTTTAAAAACAGTCTTAAAGTATTTTACCCTGGATGCAAACACATAAGGTTTATTAATATTTTCAGCATCACAGGAGGGAGAAGAGGTTGTTTTCATCCTTTTATTTAAGAAGTAACTTTGGGGTTTAAAATGGAAGTCTTGTCATCTTACACCCTCCGTGTAATGTATGAAGAGAAAAGACTTCACCATTTACTGTGCTGGAGCTCAGGGAAATTAGCTGTCTAATTTAGCTGCCAGTCAAGGGTGAAGGAAGGCTTTCCCATTCCCCAGCATTTTTTGTAAATAACCCAATTTAATAACAATTAGATAAATTGCCAGTGGGTACACTTTGCAAAGTCTATTTTATCTTTTCCAATTTTCCTAATGTGGATTAGCTGTGTAAATGGAAATAAAGGAAAATGCAGAATTACTGTTTATTTGTTTATTTATACAGTTCTTGCTCCTGGAGTTTGATTCTTAGAAAAGTGATAGATCTGCAGGGAGCAGAAGAGTTGAATGCTCAGCTCAAGCCCTAAGTGTTGATAAAACAATGAAAATCCTTCAGACTTAGATTTAATACTGCAATTCAGAGGACAGAATGAATGTAAATCACATTTGCTGCCTATTTCAAATGTTTTCTCAATTAGATAGACTTACAGGGAATTTTATTCCTTTTAAGAAAATCTGTTACTTAATTGAACTTCCAATACAAGAACAGGAAGTGTCAAACTGCAGTATAGAACCACAGTATAATTCCTCAGTGAGAATGTTTGCCATATTTTTATTTTATTTGTTTATCTTTTTTGGTTCAAAGAACTCAGTTAATTTATATGTGGTGTATAGGATTTGCCTAACCTGTACCTCACTGATTTTCTTTGGGGGAGCCAAACATAGGTTCCCTTGGTCACCTACAGGTATCTCAGCTTTCCCTTATATAATTTTAATATTTACTATTATTACATGACTAATTGAATTTCAGAAGTTTGCATCATCAGAAACATCACAATATTCAACATACCAATACAGATGTTCACCTCAGGGAAGAGATCACAAAAACAAGCTAACATTGCACATTTACAGAATTGTTTGATTGCATATAGAGCTGTGAGAATACGGAGGCTAATGAGCTTTAATATCTTGTTGCTTTTGCTGGCTTCTAAAATATTTTTTTCATGCCACATGGGGAGTTTGTTAGGCAGCTTTTCATCTGTCCCAATCCACCACTTGATCAGAAATTCCCTGCAAAGGTACCTTGAGACCATTGCACAGAGAGTGAATCTTTGTCATCCCACCCTCTTTGGGGGGATATAAGCATGAGCTTGCATGTTTTTTCTGAATCAGGTTGCTTCCCTGTATTAGGAGCTTTAAGTCAGATTTCTCAATGCTTATTTAATAGTGGTTATGGAGGAGGGAGGAAAGTCCTAATGCACTGCTTTGAAAACAGTCTGTTAGAGCAGACTCTAAATCAAAGTGTCTGACACATCCTTCCATACTTGTGAAATAATCATCTGCCAGAATGCATTAGTGGAGTGATGAATTATGTACCTTATGAGCCCTCACTGCAGCTAGCATTAGAGTCTGATTCTTAATGTAGTTTTATATATATATATGTTTTGTTGCATCAGAAATGAAACAAAATCCCTGCTTTTCTCTCCCTCAAAAAAAAAAAAAAATTGCAGATAAGATGATTTTACATTTGAGTTTACATTTTTTTTCACATTTCCTTTAGGGATTATCGTTTCAATCCTAGGTTGGTGTTTTGATTTTAGATACTAAAACAATTTTAAATTGTAGCTACTACCTGTTCTGTAAGTATTGATTAGTGAGAATAGGGTAGGAAAATGTGTGAAGGCAGTCAAATTGCCTTTATTAAAAAAAAAAAAAAAAAAAAAAAAAAGAGTAAAAACGCAGATGAACACATTTGTATGTCAGATTTTTTTTCTTTCTCTAAAAGCCCTAGGATTTTACTGTGGAGCAATTGTGAAACAATTCCATCAAATGGATTTCACAAAAGGTATCTTAATGGAGAGTCAAGTATGTTTATTACAGGCATTTGTTCCATGGCAGAGCTTAAGGGCTGAAGCTGAGGTCAGGGCCTCACTTCAACTGCCCACTGCAGAAACACATACAAAGGGAAAGTGCTTCCCTGAAGAGCTAATAAAGCATCTTACTAAAGAAGATTGCAGAAGATGCCCAAAGCCACATGGAAAATTGGTAGTAGCCTAACAGATCAGAAGCCCATTTTTCTTGCTGTCCTTGTCAGAATTTTTCTCTGGGCAGAAGCATTTTATGGCCATAAATGTCATCTTGTGGTTGGACTTTTGGCACTGTCAGTTTCTGTGCACACCATATCTACTGTCTGGGCAGAGTACCTCCATTTGTCACATGAAAACATAAAAAGTAGATGCAAATGTGTGCAGAAACACTTTGGCATAACTTGGAGTTCAGCTCCTATTGTCCCAGTGACACAAATAAACTGCTTTTCTTCCCACACAGACACCTGTCTATTAGACAAACAAACAAAAAATAAAAGGAATAATCTCCTTATTGCTGCCAAGTCACTGTCAGGGTAATACGTCCTACATATTTAATAAGTCACAGACACATGGCGTGAAAGCAGTGCTAGCAGGAGAAAAGGGTTCACTGGGGATTATTGTGGGTGCATATGCGTAAATAAAGCCGCTAGATATATTCCTGAAGTGAAGATTTCTCCTGAAGTCATCTTTATATTCATCTAGGGACAGTTGTGGACAAACGCATTACAGCTGCACATGTCTGGATCCAAACCACAGGTTTCACCAGCCCTTCGCACCATGGAAAAATGAAGCAGTGACTGGAAAAATGAGGCAACACACAGAGGACATTCTGCTGAGTTCAGCACTGTTGGAGAACACATCCCAGGAGAGCATGCTGTGTTTATGGGACTGGCTGAGTGACCCAACAACTTGTTTTGCTAAAACTACCTTACATGGACTTCTGTGAGGGAAAAGAGAATGAATGTGCTTGGGTGGCTGACATGCCATTCAAAATATGCTATGGGTATCACAGTTAAGTTGTTTCTGCCAGTTGGCATCAGGCTCATTTATGTCAGATGGCTTCTCAGGTAAGGAAGGTCTGTCACTATCATGCACTGTGACTCTTGGCTTATCCTGCAAAGAGGGACTGTTTTCTCTTGAACATGTAAGGTGTATTATTCCTTTGAAGAAGAAAACACTGAAAAGGTTATTAATGGAATAAGAATCTGTATAATCTTCTGCTAATCTCACTGGGAATACCTGTATTTTAAAAATACAACATCAATATTCAGAAGTTTGAGAAAAATACATTTTCCGTTTTTAAATTTGAGACACCTAGAGTCAGTGAAAAAGTAGACTGTCATTTAAAAACAAGCTTCTTGAAAGAAAACTTGGAAAGTAATTGAAAATGAAAGAAAACTTGGAAAGTAATTGAAAATGAAAGCTTCAAAATGAAAAGTATATTAATTCTTAAAATTTCCTAATCTCATTGTTTTCAGATATCTGGATATGAAAAGAGGCCTCTGGGTCACTCTGCAACTATTTATTAGTACAGGTATATAGACTGAGAATGCTAAATAAGCCTATGTGTTTTCCTCTAGTTATGTTTTATTGGTAGAATCACATTCACAGGGATGCTATTACTGCTGAATGTAAACTTGTTTGCAGTAGAGCTTTTTTTAACAAAATAAAACATCAAACAAGACTGTAACCTGGATACTGCACCAAGCAGAGTGTACGCTAGATAGGCAAGAAAGAGAAATCTGACGGAACGTAAAGTAGCGTTAATCTGTTAAGAGAGTTAACCTGTATTTATACATTTTACATACAATTGATTAGTGTTACTGCATCGTCCTCTGCTTGCATAGTGCAGATATCACAATTTTACAAGCCTGACACCTTTTAAAATAAATATTTTTCATTACCAATCTCAAATTCCTTCAATTCATAAGATAGCAAAAGAGCACCTTGCAGGAGTACAATCTGTGCACAGCCTTAAGTACAGCGATGCTTCAGAGTTATGTACTGCTCAGGAGGCCTCAGTTCACTCCTTTGTTGTAAAACTTAGGCTTCCAGTAGGGTGTCGGTATACCCAGGCAGGGACTGAAAACAAAATGATCCATAATAAATGCACCAAATAGCTCTACAAAACAGCATTAAAAGTGGTTCCTACCAGAGGTGACATGTATGAGTGTTCTAAGTCTACCTTTACACATTACAAATCTAACATTTGCTTTAAAAGTTAGGACAGTCAAAGACAGTCTAGCTTCAAAACCCAACACTTCCACGTTAGTTTGGCATCTGCTGCCCCAGTCTCTACCATATCATGTGCCATACTCCCCATTTTATGTGGTTTAACATAACAAGATCAGATACTACGATGTCTGTAGAAATCTGAAACCAACTTTATTTGCTCCTTTAATATTTTATTCTTACTTGTCTTCAGAATTAGGTGTTCAGTCTCTTATCAGTAGAGTTGTTCTCCTAACAAGGTGACATTTTTTGCATTCAAACATTGCTTTTTACTCTGCAAGACACAAGCCTTGGATGGTAGAAGTAAAATTGAAAAAAATATTGTAAAATAAAGCATAAATGAAGGAGAGGATAATGTTTAATTATTAATTAAGCTTAGTATATAACTTGCTTTGTCTTCTTACCATAACTGCTAGCTGCCAAATTGGCAGATATTTTGACCTCGTTAAAGCCAACTCAAACAATTATCAGAGACGACCATCTTTCTCTGCCCCATTTATTTGTTATTAGTCTGCTTATTCTGTACAGAATTTTTCAATGATGAGCTTTCTTTTGCAGAAAACAGTGTAAATCCCAGGTTGTCTGGGTATATACTGCTTCAGAGGAAGACAAGGTTTTCACCATCTGACAAACTGAACTGCTGAGTGCTGTCAAAAAGGATCATGATTAATTTAGAAAAAAAAAATAGGACTTTATGAGTTTTTAACTTAGCCTTTGCACTGATGAAGAAAAAATGTTGGCAGAATAGGCAAAGGTGAAATATAACAAATAAAAATTGTACATTTACTTTATTTGACAAAAAAAAAAAAAAAAAAAAGCCATTTCATTTCATAGACCTGGAACTGCTTCTAGAGGTTAAGCTATGTAAGAAGAATTCATTTCCTTTTAGTCAAAAAAATGTTTTTATGCATTGAGGGCATAAAAACACATTTCTGCTAATGTGGCTTTAATATGTCAATATATCAAAGTGTAAATCAAAACATCCATTAAAGGAAAACAGAAAATCTCCTGTTTATATCTAGTGTAAAGAAACAAAAATAAGATAACTGATAATTAATAGGTGAACATGGAAGCACAGTTATTTGAAGTGGACAATAGCAGATAATATTTTGTCTGTAATTTATTTTGTGACTTCTGTGTGCCTGGTATTGCTTTTTTACATTTTACTCCATCAAGTAATAATGAATAGTTTTATAGAGGTCACAGCGCCTATAGGATTAAATAGGGCACTCTGCTTCTAGATAAGCAGACAGTAAAATCAATATAAATTATGGAACAGTTTGAAACCTGGAATTGATCTCCTACTTTCAGAAGAAAGGTAGATATTATACAAAGTTACACAGTACGTGCCTGCAGTGAGTTTACCTGAGCAATGCACTAATTGCTTGTACAGATGAATGAAGGATGTCTACCATAATTCTAAGCACACAGAGTTATATTAAACAACCCATATTGGATCTTAATATCCTACCCACGTTGATTAGTCTCAAGCAGATCTCATGCATGAATACCCTCAGGGCTGCTGCTGTGCTTGCTAGAAATAGTGAAAGGAACTGCACCAGCTTCATGAGATTTGATTTCAAGTGATGAGGTTCAAACAACAGATTAGACTGAATAGCTGAAATTATAAATTACTACAATGTGATACTTTCATTATATGATTTTTTGATCATCAACGATACAGTTATAAAATGTATACTTCAGTGATAAAGTCTAATCTATGCCCTGTAACACTTTTCACTTGAAAATTCAAGAGCATCTTTACTTACACCCAAAAAAAAAAAACCAATTTCCTGAGTGCATTGCATTGCTTTAAAATATGAAAACTCCAAGTTGTGTAAAAATGTGCTTGAGTACAATAGCCAATGACTGCATTTACTCTCAGTCATCTGAGTGACAAAATATCCTACTTGAAATCCATCATTCTAGCCCATCGCCAAGGTTAATGTGTACACTCACGCCTCACCAGATTGCTACGTGCCTGCCACTACATGCTAAATGATCAGTCCTTTGCAGTTTCCAGGCACTGCTATCAATCACCTCCAGCTCTGCATCTGGCCTCTGTTTTGCAAGCCTGGTCATTCCTGGCTTATTATTAATCATACCAGCTATCAAATTCTTAGGTCAAAATCACATTGATAAATATGATGATGAATTATGGTAATTACAGAGACCCAGGAGAGAAAAAAGCTCATCTCAAAGAGAATGCAAGCTGAAGTCAATTAAACATTAGCAATATTTTCAATTAGTAGTCACTGATTGTTTGGGAGCTGATCCTTATTCTTTTGCATTGTGTCTTCCGGCTATGCACACACTTAAACCTTTATGTTTTTTCCCACCTTTCTTGGTGGTAAAACCATAATTTCTTTATTATGTGGTTTATTTACTTGTTTGTTTTTCAGCCCATACTAGTTGCACTTAGTGGAGTGCAAGGATTGCTGTTTTCAGAGAATCCCATTGTAATCACAGCAGCTACTTCCTCAGCCTTCATTAAGTCCTCTTTTATCATTTGTCCATAGTGGCCCCAGACCAAACCAGTTAATACATATTCAGTGTTAAGAGAAAATACAAGTATTTATCTGAAATAATTTTTTATATATCTTGTTTTTGTTTGTTTGTTTTTTTGCCTGAGAACAGTAGCATATAGAAAACAAACATGAATGGAATACATTCTAAAAAAATTCACATTTTATTTGGAGAGAAGATTCTAGGCCACCAAGGATGTTTTCAGAGTTGTAATCTTATTTAAATGAAGACTTTCATTGAAAGATGAACTAGAGTGTTATGAAAAACTCTATTTAAGAAAATCAGGAAAGACCATAGCTACAAAGCACTGCCTAACTCACTAATAACAATATCACCAAACATACGGCGTATTTGTGGACCTGGAGAAGTCTAGAAGAAAATAATCCTACTGTTTCTCATTTAGCTCTACTTTGTTTAGCATAAGCACTCCCAGTGTTTAGATCAACAGTAGAGACAAGTGTGATCTCCCAGTCTGTGCGCAGGTCAGCAACCAAGAATTACTATGTGCCAGCCCTTATTCTAACTCCTGGCAGTTAAATTGCATGTGATAGAGTTAATGGCTACTAATTCAAAGGAGCTGTTTAGTCATTCCCTGGGGTAAATCATTTATGATTTGGAAAGAGTGATTAATATGTATTTTATGGGAAGAGCGTTTTGACTACAAAAACATTCTGGAAATGTGAGATTGTCTAATATGAAGGGAAATGAATGCAGATTTGATTAAATCAGCCTTGATATGTAACCAAACGTTTGGTGTCTAAGAAATATAAAACCCTGAAAATATGGAAGAGGTATTTCAGTATTTTGGCAGCTGCAAGATCTACAGATGAAGTACTGAGAGAAAAAATTGGATGTATAGTCAGTCCAGGGAAAGTTAGGATATAAAAGAACATCTGTGAAAAACACTGCATTAATTAGAAACCATTATACATAGGAAATGATTGATAAGATTATAAAATTACTGATCTTTTTATTTCAGAAGAGTTTTTTGTTTTTTTTAAATATATAAACAGTGTAATACCTAGTCAGAAAATTCTGATAAGTGCACATGGGGTTGCGTGTACTGAAATCACCCTGAAGTTATTTTTGAAGCAGTTTGCAGGTACGGAGGTCATACTTTTTCACTAGTTGTGATTTTTGCATTTCTTATCCAAGAACAGTTTCATAAGTTTCCAGTTAATTTCACTCTCCATTTCCCTGCACCATTCATATCTACATGGTTTCTGGTTGGCGAAGGTTGTTATTGCAGAATATTCACAGAAGGCACATTTTGAGTTAATAAGCACTAGCATTTATTTTAGAAATGTGATTCTAGAACAAGTATTATAGCATGCAATCAAGGAAATAAAACCAGGCACTCAAGTAATCTCAAATACTTCGAATTCAGGAATCTATCTATAAAATAATTAACTGTTTGAGATATACAAATGTTGGTTTTACATATTTTCCTCTCACTTTCTATAAGAAGTGTTCAAGTTCCATGTTGTCATACTGTTTCAAAGTCATACGGATTATGAATAAGCATTAAATATATATATATAAGAAGACTGAAGTTTAAAATAGGAACTCGATTCCATCAGTTTATGCTTTCAAAATGGCAAATGGTGCCCCCTGCAAGAATTATCAGATCTCTGTGCATAGCTTTAAAGTGTCTCTGAACTTTTCACAAAGTAAAAAAACCAAGATTTATTCTATGACTAATTTACTATGATTTATTTGTATATATTTGTATAAACAGACGAAAAGATTCTCAGGCCTGTCCTTATTGCTATACAGAGTATGAGAAACTGGTTCTAATTCCCTCATGACTTATGAATTATAGGAGAACTTCTCCCAATAGCAGCATTAATACATCTCAATTTGTGTCACTACCTACCATCCATATAACTGTATCTCTAGCTTTTTTTTTTTTAAAATACAAGACTTATTCCCCACTGTAAAGTAAAACCTCATAACTCAGCCAAAATAAAAAGTGAAGAAACCCGGACGATTACAAAGTATCCCCAGTTCAGTCTTTTAGATAAATTCTCACATTTTTTTCTCTTTCAGTTCAGTATTTTTTTTTTTTGTAGTCACATTTCAACCAGTGCTATCCATATCATTCCTTGAAAAAAAAAAAAAAAAAAAAAGAATATATGACAGCCAAGGAATAAAGAGTTAGAAACAAAATGAGCAGCTAAGATGTAGGGACAAAAATATAAGTTTTCCAAAGCCTTCTCAAATAATGTAAAAGTAGAGATAGAAAATTTAGTTCCCTACCCCATTTCTTTTCATTGTTAAATCTAACTCTCGCTAAATCTACCAAGTGCATTAATTCTATATCCACCCCTCCTTTAATGCTTTAATAATTCTCCAGTTTGCTGTTTAGCCTTTGCAAGCTTTCATGGATATTCAGTTGATGCCTCAAGCATCAACTCCTTTGGTGCATTTTGAAGAAAGTTTCTACCATTTGACAGCCTTCATGTTTTTTGTTGGAAGAGGTAGTCACTAATCATTCTCTATGCACCTCTATACCATTCAGGATTCTGCAGTTCTTCATTCTACAACCCTCACTTAGCTCTTTTCCTGGCTCTACTTTGACCACTTCCTAGCACAGAAGCCATTCCATACCTTTGTTTGTTCTCTTTGAGCTCACACATTTCTGGATTATACTTCCAAAAAAGACTCATTCTATTTGAAGAAAGCTGAAAGAATGTTTAAGGTGTGTGTAAGCCAGGTATTTATATAACAGCAAAGTTTCCAGAGACATTTGGTAATGAATATTTGATGAAAATCTTCAGATTTTCTTTTTCCTATTTTTCTCTTTTTTTCATAGCAGAGATCACTGAGGAACCGTGGTGGTGATTTCCTTTCACTATGAAAGCTCAGCATTGACTCATTCATTTAGTTTTCAGTTGAATATAAATCACATTATTTTAATAATACTACAACTATAATCCATAGTCTAGAGCTTGGGCAACAAGGTCTGATTCAGATTTCCTGTTTAGTGCTCCTTACTCAGTTCTTGTAGCTGACTCCATATGCTTCTAACATCAGTCTCATGGACTTTATTTTCATTAGTTTAATTTGTAATTTTATTTTCTTTGGACAGTACTGACAGGAAAATACATATCATATGCTACAGACTGCAAAAGCCTGTGAATAGAATTTTAGAATATACTTTCATTTACACTAAGTCAAGTAACATCGGAAAACATAATACAAAGCTGTCTGCTAGTTGGAATAACCGGATGTCAGCCTATCACTGCTGTACATAAAGTAAGCTGCAAGTAAATACTACAAATTATGGAATATTTTACATGATTTTGTTAATGAATCTGTTCTTCTTCCTTGTATTCATCCAGTCTTTATTAAGTGAGGCATAACTGTAATTGTAATTCTGTATTTCTGATCTTTATTTTAAGTTAGAAAAAATAAAGGAACTAAAATATATTTCTATCCTGCTAGAAAGCAATTTTGTGTTGCTATGGGCAACAAAGCTCTGTTTACCTAATGGGTTGTTTTGCTACAAAGGGGAAAAATATCCCCTAGGGATCAATGCAGATTCTACCCTGTACTGGCAAATTTTCTTATGACTAAGAAGCAGAGAAGCTTCCAGAGGTTTATGAACTTGTCTTACCAGAAAGGGTTACTTCACTTCGTTCTTTGTCTTATTCTACCCATTCTCTATTTCCCTAAGATGAGCACATACACGTTACTTATTTTACTGCAGCACATTTTATCACAACGGTCATCACTGAAGGTTTTAAAGATGGTATATTTTCCTTAAAGAATGTATATTTTCCTATTATACTGTGTCTCTAAGAAAGGTCATAACAAGAAAAGAGAATAGCACAATATTAATTCATTTGCACTATAACAATGGGAAGGAGAACAGAAATGCACATTGCTTTCCTATTGTCTTGACGATGTGATTGGTAGAAGGAGGCCAAAAATAGCCTGAATTGTCTCATGACAATCCAATAAGCAGAATGACCAACAAGAAATCATGCCTTATACTTATCATGCTGCTCTTGAAGGCCAAAAGGAACAGAGTTTTGAAGAGGTGACATGCCAACCATTGCTCTTGGGTTAAAGTTATATGACTAAGTGAGAGTTATAGCAGCTCAGCAACTTACCTCTTCATAGCTGTGCTGACTTTCTGGCCTTTTGTACATCTCATTTACGCAGATCTTGTTTATGAAGCAGGATGTGTTTAGGTTTTCTGACAGATGCATAAACCAACCTTTTTTTGCCCTACAACTAGAAGGAACAAGGAGCAAGCACTAAGTCAGTTGTGGCATGATATAGGGCAACAACTTCAATTATTATCTTTATATGACTGCCAGTAAAATCACTGCTAATATTATCAACTATATCTGCAATTGTATTTACCAGCTCTGAATCAGCCACAGGGGTATATCTACAAAGGGCCTGCCATTTTAGTTATCCAATGGGTAAATCTAGATCATCACAGTGATTTGCTTTTTGTAATAATAGCCTACAGTCTGTAATTCCAGGACAAGGTTTCCAGCTATGAAGCCTGAATAGAGAGCAGGTGTGGAAAGGTATGGTTGAAGAAGTTACCTGGCACATCTGATGGCTTTTTCAAACCAGAAGATTATAGTTCGTGCCACACTAACCCAGACCTTAATACAGAACCATGAAATTCTGGTATCTTAATGGATTTATAGTCTATATAACTAAATAAAATATACTGCAATACTATATAAATTGACATGTTATTTTAATTTCGGATTTTTTTTTTTCAATGCAGGAAAATGTACTTCTGGCATTGCTCTATTTTTTACATATTTTCTGGAAAGACTCTCAATTTTCTACAGTTACCACTTCTTTGCTCAATACTTCCTGATGACTTGTTTTCTGAAGATAGAAAAATTATCCTCTATTTATTATTATTATATATTTATAAATGTTAATTCTTGTCGTCAGAGTTAATCATTAACTGGCTGCTACAGAAAATAGAATGGAGAAAATCAATATTAAATCAGAAAAGGAGTAAAACAGAGAGGCTTACAAACCTTCAAAGGAAAATAAACAAAAATCCTGGATGACACAATGATGAATCCAGTGTAATAACAGAGTACAGAATAAATAGCTTATAAGCTCTCACCCCCTGCACTCCTATATGCAGTATTAAAACACTCTAATGTTGTCTCTTGAAATTAGGACATGTTGCTGCTACAAAAGATAGTGTTTACAGAGCTAGTCTGAAATAGATATCTAGCAGTGATTAGTTAGCTGAAAACCAAGCAGTTTCTCTTGTTCTCTGGCATCTAAGAAGAAAGAATAGTTGTATGTTGCTGATGTTACGAGATAAATGGGGATGAAACCAAAACAGATGTTCAGAATCTCAGCACCGGTGAGACCGCACCTCGAGTACTGTGTCCAGTTTTGGGCCCCTCACTGTAAGAAAGACATAGAGGCCCTGGAGCGTGTCCAGAGGAGGACAACAAAGCTGGTGAGGGGTCTGGAGCACAGGCCTTATGAAGAGCGGCTGAAGGAGCTGGGATTGTTCAGTCTAGAGAAGAGGAGGCTCAGAGGAGACCTTATTGCTCTCTATAACTACCTGATGTGAGGTTGTAGTGAGCTGGGGGTCAGCCTCTTCTCTCGTGTGACCAGTGATAGGACTAGAGGGAATGGCTTCAAGCTGCGCCAGGGAACATTTAGACTGGACGTTAGGAGATTCTACTTCTCTGAAAGGGTGGTCAGGCACTGGAATGGACCTGTCCAGAGAGGTGGTGGAGTCACTGAGCTTGGTGGTGTTCAAAGAGTGGATGTTGTGTTGAAGGACATGGTTTAGCAAGAACCATTGGTGATGGGCGAATGGTTGGACTGGATGATCCTGTGGGTCTTTTCCAACCTCAGCAATTCTATGATTCTATGAATACCAAGTATGGTTTGGTATTACTGCAGTATTTATGGAGTTTTCTATCTATACCACTGTAAAGGCTCATACATGATGGTGAGAGTCTAACAAAAAGAAAAAGAAAAGGTTACTCTTAAAACAAATGGCAATTTCTGTCCTGTATGTCCTCAGATGAGACCACCTCCTAAAATACAACCAAACACTTCTAAGAATGTTCAATTTATGCTTGAAAACACAAGGTGCACCTCAAGAAACCAAAAGCACAAATAATTCAGGTTAGTACAAGCCTCTCCCTTTTGTCTTACTCCTGCCCTAGAATCAAGGACTACACAACCATCAGCAGAGCCCAAGGATACCTCATTATCTTGATGTTTTCTTTATGCTGGAGGAACACAACCTCACAACTATATGTTTCCATATGTATGTAGGAACAAAGTAGATTGGAACATTTCACCAACTTAAATTTTTCTCCTTTTCTGGATCCCAAAATACAGCAACTCATACTTACAAACATACAATAGTCCCAACAGCTCGGACACAAATGTACTCTATCACAGTATCATTAAAATCATTGACAGCTTTGTGACAAGCTAAAGTGTAATTAGTCTGAGGGCATGAAAATAGGAAGATTCCCTAAAAAGTTTCTCAGACTTCCAGAGCAGAAGAAAGCAACCATGTAAGGACAAAAGTTTTCAGTAAAATCAATATGCACAACCAAGCTTTTCCCTTGGAGCTACATCCTGTAACAAAGTGCTACATCACACTTTTCAAGTTCTTATTCATCAAGTTAGTCCTTTTGTGACTGTTGACCAAGCAAGAAACATCATCATTCTTAAGAATATCTGCAATACATAGGAAACATTGCTAAAATACAGGGCAGTAAACATAGATTTTCAATTATAGTAACTCTTAAAAGTGGTTTCCTGTCACAGAAAACTGCACTCACTGATTTTCACTGAGACTGGACAGAGAGCCAAGGCCACTTTCGAAGGGAAACTATTGTTAAACTGCTTTGCCGTTTTTAAACTGAGACAGAAGAGATATGCGTTTTTCTTTTAGACTCTTTTTTTTTTTCTTTTTGTTAGACTCTCACCATCATGTATGAGCCTTTACAGTGGTATAGACAGAAAAGTCCATAAATATTGCAGTAATACCAAACCATACTTGGTATTCTGAACATCTGTTTTGGTTTCATCCCCATTTATCTCGTAACATCAGCAACATACAACTATTCTTTCTTCTTAGATGCCAGAGAACAAGAAAAAATATTTTCTCTATTTGAACACTAAGTCCATCAAGCACTATATATTTTGGTTTTTGTTCTTTGAATGATAATTCCGTTCATTTTTAGTGAGTCTCTGACATCTGCATAGCCAGGACACTGAGATGGCTGCTGCCCAAAGCAGCACATACAGAGAGAACTGAGTGCCCGAGGAGTTCATTGTCACTTTAGAGACTTTCCTCTTAGCCCTGCCTGACAGCCCTACCAACTCTATGCATATAATATAGATGTGAGTGATTTTTACAGACCCTCACTATAGAGCACAAGTCTTTACTACATGCTTACTCCAAGGCCTTTGTATAGATGGAATTCAAAGCTGCTTCCCTTCATAAATTCATATTTAATGAATGCGTGACTGGTGATTCTTTTTTCACAAAAATCCTACAGACTAGTCCAGGTTTTTACAATTCAGACGTGTAATGTCTTTTCTTAACAGTGCTGTGTGTGCTTCTTGCACTTTTACCACTGAGGATGATTCACCATCTGAACACAGCCAGAGTAACATGAGTGGTTACAGCTAGGGAACAAAAACCAGGTTTTCACCCTGCCAGCCTCAGGGCTCTTCTGTGCTCCCATGTTGCACAAAGCTCTTTGGCAGATCTTTAATGTGGCATGGATCTGTATCAGGTTTTACAAGTCATGATATGCTGTCACATTAAAGCCCATGATCGCATCTGCGTCATGGGCCTGAGTGCAGTGATGGTCTCAGCACATTCTCCAACCCTTTCCACCCCGTGCACTGCCACTGGTTTTGTTGTTCAAACTCAGCTTTTTTAAAGTGCAGCCTTATAACCTTGCTGACTTGTTCAAAAGAAGGATCCATGTGCCCTTTGCTTGGGAGTTTCATTTGAGCTCTGGCCTGTGCTGGTTCTGACTCTGGCCCACGGGCATGATTTCCCAGCTAGGGGTTGGGCTTGTCCCATTGCTACAGATTTGTCTGATCTGGACTGCGGACTGAGCCTGGCTGCTGTTCCAACCTACCCCATTTCCTCACTTTTGGGCAGCAATCCTGAACTTGCTAGGTGAGGCCACCACTCTGCCAGAAGAGGTAACACAGCCTCTTCCCTAGCTGCTTCCTGGAGTCTGGCCCCTTCCACATGCTGATCAGTCAGGAAAAAAAAATAAATAAGAACAGGAAAAATCTTTTTTAAAAAAAAATCTTTTAAAAGTTATAAATGAAACCATGAATACTGGAGATAACAGAGACAAGAAATTAGGATTGAGGTCCCACTGTGCTATACTGTTTGTCCAAATGCAAGTAAATGCATAAAGAGAAATATTTTAAAATCTCCTTGGTTTCTATCTGTCTCTTCCTTTCCCATAATAACTTACTAGATAATGCTCTGAGGTCACTAAATATGTGTGAGATAATCTGACATCTTCTGGAAAATCTTCCCAAATTATCAGGAACATCTAAAAGGATATTATCTGTATATTTAAGTTTTTGATTAAGGTTTTTTTAGGAAGAGTGACTTCGACCTTTTCTCTGCATCTTGAAAGTATTCATGACATATTGTAAATCTTGCTGTGAAGTGATAAAATAAGTTATCAGTTTAAATACTTTGAAGCATATCCAGAATCAATATTAACTTAGAAGGTGAAAGCTGAATCTCAGTTCCAACAATATATGACTTTTTTCCCAGCAAAAATCAAAAGGAAGATTATTATGATGAGCAATATAGCACAAGTGTACACACATGCAGATATGAACTTCATTAAGGAGAGATCATACTCTTAATGTACACATCTGAGCTACTTTTTAAGGTAGAAGTTTACACCTGTATAACTGATTTTGTTATAACTTGATTTGTTGATGTGAATCTTTTTGCCAAGTTCAAAGAAAGGACTTGTTCTCTCACTATGCTGACTACAGAAGAATATTAAATCCCTGATGCTCAGATGGTTATGTATAGTTTTTTCTTTCATAGAAAGATAGAATGGCCTGGGTTGAAAAGGATCACAATGATCATCTAGTTTCAAACCCCTTGCCATGGGCAGGGTCGCCAACCACTAGATCAGGATGCCCAGAGCCACATCCAGCCTGGCCTTGAATGCCTCCAGGGATGGGGCATCCACAACCTCCTTGGGCAACCAGTTTCAGTGTGTTGCCACCCTCTGTGTGAAAAACTCCCTCCTAATATCCAACCTAAACCTCCCCTGTCCCAGTTTAAAACCATTCCCCCTTGTCCTATCATTATCCACCCTGGTAAACAGCCATTCCCCTTCCTCTTTATGTGCTCTCTTCAAGTACTGAAAGGACGCAATGAGGTTCCCCCCAGAGCCTTCTCTTCTCCAAGCTAAACAATCGCAGTTCCCTCGACCTATCCTCATAGGAGAGGTGCTCCAGCCCTCTGATCGTCTTAGTGGCCCTCTTCTGGACCTGCTCCAAGAGCTCCACATCCTTCCTGTACTTGGGGACCCAGGCCTGGACACAGTACTCCAGATGGGACCTCACAAGAGCCAAGTAGAGGGGGACAAATACCTCCCTCTCCCTGCTAGCCACCCCTTTTTTAATGCAGCCCAGGACACAGCTGGCCTTCCAGGCTGCAAGCATACACCGCTGGCTCATGTCCAGCCTCTTGTCTACCAGGACCCCGAAGTCCTTCTCGTCAGGGCTGCTCTCAAGGAGATCTTCCCCCAGTTTGCATAAATACCTGGAATTGCCCTGACCCAAGTGCAGCACCCTGCACTTGGTCTTATTGAACCTGATTTGGTTTTCATGGGCCCACCTCTCCATCCTGTCTGGATGGCTTCCCATCCTTCCAATGTATCAACTGCACCGCTCAGCTTGGTGTCATCTGCAAACTTGCTGAGGGTGCACTCAGTGCTATCATCTATGTCATTGATGATGATGTTGAAGAGCACTGGTCCCAAGACTGACCCCTCAGGGACACCACTTGTGACCGGCCTTCACCCTGACACAGACCCATTGATCGCAACCCTTTGGCTGCGTCCACTCAGCCAATTCGTAATCCATTAAACAGTCCATCCTTCACATCCACACCTCTCCAATTTAGAGAGAAGGATGTGGTGAGGGATCATGTCAAAGGCTTTGCAGAAGTCCAGGTAGATGACATCCATCGCCCATCCATCTGCTCCATGATCTTCCCCGGCACAGAGGTGAGGCTCACTGGCCTGTAGTTCCCTGGATTCTTCTTTCTCCCTTTCTTAAAACTGGGAGTAATGTTTCCCTTTTTCCAGTCACCAGGGACTTCACCAGACAGGCATGATTTTTCAAATATGATGGAGAGCAGTTCGGCAACCACATCACCCATCTGTTTCAGAATCCTGACATGGATATCATCCAGCCCCATGGATTTACACACATTCAGTTTCATGAGGAGGACTCAGACTTGTTCCACTGTTATGGTTGGAAAAGAAAACACTCCCCACACCCTCACCTAGAGGCTCATGGTCCTGGCAGACATGGGAAGCCTGACCACCTGCGAAGACTGAGGCAAAGCACTCATCGAGTACCTCAGCTTTTTCTATATCTGAGGAAGCCAGCTCTCCATTACCTTTCATCAGAGGGGGAACACATCATTCAGGGTGTTCACCCTCCTCCTTTTGTGCAGATCCCAGTCACCAACTGAGAGAACACAGCAGAACATAACTTGTACTCCCAATCCCTTCAGAAGTCTTCCCAGAGCCCTGAAGTCCCTTTTGATCACCCGAGAACTTCTTTTGCCTACCTCTTCATTTCCAGTGTGGAAAAGTAGTAATGGACAATAATCAGAGGGCTTAACCAGGAGAGTGATGTTCCTAGCAACATCCCTCACCCAAGCACCAGGCAGGAAACACACCTCCCTGTGGAACAGGTCCAAGCAGCATATCGGGCCCTTGTTTCCCCTCAGAAGGGAGTCCCCTATGATGACAGCCGTTCTTTTTTTCCTGACTGACATAGCAAAATGGGGAGCAGACTGACTAGCCTTGGGCAACCTCTCCTGCACGGATAGACTTTCACCAACATCCACATCCCCTAGTCTCTCCAGCTCCAGAGCTTCATACCTGTTATGTAAGGGCATCTGAGAAGGTGGGACAGGCTGAGGGGCAGTCTGCTTGTTGCCCCAAATAGGGACTTGTTTCCATCCCCCGCTGTCTTTGAGATTGCCCCTTCCCACCTAACTGTGAGATGGCAGATGATGCCCTGTTGCTTGAAAAGTATCTCCCCTGCACCCTTCCTGTAGGGATGGCAGAGTGCAACTCCACAAATCAATCCCCTTCCCAGAATCCTGGATGCTCCTCAGCCTTTCTACTTCCTCCTTTAGCTCTATCACCAGGCTGAGCAGATCATCCACCTGCTCATATCGCACACAGGTGGTATCCCAGCTGCCCTCCTGTAGCAGTGACAGGGCCAGGCATTCTCTGCAGCCTGAGACCTGAACTGCGGCATGGACATGCTTTCATTCTGAGTCTCTAAGTGCCTTTTAGCAGCAGCTCTCTGCCGTGTGGTGACCATCGTTGCACCTCAGTGTGTCCAGAGAGCAACCACCGTTTCTTCTTGTCTGAACAGCCCACGTGAGTTACACACCCTGACTCCTCCTCTCCATCCCTGGTGGAGAGGGTTTTTTTTTTAGGAAGAGGGCGTGGATGCAGAGCTGTTGCCCTGGCAACGCCCACTTCACGTCAGCCGCTCTCAAGAGAGCTGTTGGGCTGCTCTGTGATCTCGGGGTTCCCTGGATGAAGGGAAACCAGAACCCCCCTGTACCTCATGATCAGTTGCTGCAGTTCTGGCCGGGTCAGCTCCGAAGCAGCGAACTTTGTTGGTCAACCTTTGTCTAGGTTCTCCACGTCTAATCTCACAATTTATGTTTTAACATTGATATTCTATTATTGTTGTTGTTATTATTATAAGCAATGTTTTTATACAGCTCTCAGAGAAAAAGCTTCTGTGACATCAGTCTGAAAAATCAATAGTTTTAAACCTAATTTGAAGAAAATTGCACTAGATTACATATTGTAAATAAGGAAATAAAAATATAAAAATAATAGTGAATCCTGACTAACTATTCAAATATTTAAAACCATCACAATTAATTACCTTTGTAGCTTTGTTTTTTTTTTTTTGGTTTTTTTTTTTTTTTTTGGTTTTAATATCTATACCTTTTTAGCCATTTGTATCAAAAGGAAATCATAGCTCTTCCAGTAGGATTTCTGCTTTATTCAGGACATCAAATAAAAAATAAGAAGTTATTCAGTGTTTTCCTTAATACTTCTACCAGTGATTCCCAATGCCTTAAATTCTGTACAATTTGAACACATCTCTGACAGAAAATTTTTCATTCCTTGAGGTTCATCTCTGGCATCTGAGTGTATCATAAATGGAAATGATTAATTTCACCTTATAAGGCCACTCTCAGGTCACCTTGCAGCCTTCCTCTCCAGTCTGAACAGTCCTAGCAGTCTCTGCCTGTCCTTGTAGGGGAGGTGTTCCATCCCTTGGATCATTTTTGTGGCCCTTCTCCAGATGCACTCCAACAGGTCCATGTCTCCCCTGTACTGAGGACTCACCATCTGGACGCAGTACTCCAGGCGAGGCCTCACCAGCACAGAGCAGGCAGGATCACCTCCCTCACCCTGCTGGCCACGCTTCTTTTGATGCAGACCCACAGCTTCTTAATATGTCTTTTATTTATTTTTGTCTGCTGTTCATTTGTTTTCAACTCAACCTTTATGGAGAAACTTCAAACCTTTGGCAAAAATCCTCCAACCCAGTTAAGCTCAGCCAGGCACTGAGTAAATGGTCTGAGAAATAACTTTATTGCTATGACCAGTGATGCAGTGATTTTCAATACAAGGATTAAGTATGCCTTCCTGTATTTCATACAAGGAGACTAGAGACCATCTACCTGACAAACAGTTCAGCATTTTTAGAAATTCAGGCTGAGATGGATTCCTTTCTAATTGCTGGGAGAGGTGGCAATGAATATTTGTGCTGTGTTGCAGCATGACTAGTGGATTTCAAATGGAGTTGATGTTTGTTCTTTGACCCAAAGATTAGCTAGGACTGAGCATTGAACAAAGCATTACACACCAAAAAAAGTGTACTTCCGTGCCTCAGGCAGGCTATATCTCCTGTCAACTCTTTTTCCTCTCTCTGAAATGAAAGGGCTTATCTTTTTCCCTCTCGCAAGAGTATGCATTGAAAGGAAGGGGACTTCCACATGGAGTGGGAGAGCTTTTAACTCATTTAGAGGAACTTCAGTTTTCACTGCACATTGCATTCAGATCTTACTACTTCCACTCATTAGTAACAATAGCAAGTAGCTGTATCTCAGCAGTTGCCCACTACAGATTAGCGCATACGTATAGTATCTAGCAGGTAACCTACCTGCTATCTTAATTCTGAACAAAAGTAGAAACACAGCTGGCTTGATTTTAGCTTCCCATAAGAATTGTATTTGCTTGGAGGCCTTTCATCCTCTCAGCTGCAATTTTTGATTTTTTTCTCCTTTTCTTCATCCTGTGTATCTTCATCTTTTAAAGAAGACATGTAATTTACACAGATGTCAGATTTCACAGCCTCCTGGTTCCCGTTATTCAAATATGAAATTGATGAATATATTATTGTCATTTCAGGCTTCTGTCCTGAACCAGGGCCTTTGCTCTGCTAAGGACTTAAAAAAGTCTATTGCTCTCTTACAAAAGCTGCAATTATTCCCATAAATAGTTATCAAATGTCTTTTAAAGTACAGGTTCTGCATCATGTTCACTCTGATTATGGAATGTTAACTAACTGAATGTTTACACTATACTTGTTTTGTGTTTTTCATACTCTTCATAATGTTTTTCAACATTTACAGACCGTAGTCCTTATTTTATCATTTGTTCCATGTACAACCATACTATTAAGTTATTTCCAAATCAACCGTCAATTTCAATCCATGAAGATTATGGGACACAGTGTGACAAGACTTTTCTTACTCGATTCTGTTCTCTTCAACATAAACTTCTTTCTCTTTCAAACATACGCCACTCTGATTCCTAAATAACTGGACTGTCATAGTAGACAGGATGATGATTCTTTTGATCAGGTTTTCAGGAGAAAAAATATATATATATACATGTACATCTTCTATATATTATTTGTCATAAATCTGTGCTATTTAAAACTGGATACTTTTGTCTTCCAGAACATTTAAAGCCATAATTATAAAGACTATTATATGAAAACGAAATTAATGTAAAAATATCAGTTTACATAATTTCAATTTAACTGCTTATTTTTATTTCTGCATTTAAATATATTTTATAATTTTATGTGTTTAGCTTTTACTTCTCCACTTGTCAAAATATTATTTACTACTCATACATATATTTTTCCCCTAAGAATCCTCCTAAGGAATAAATGATCTTAATTTATTTTCTTTCTTAAATTGATATTTATTTCTAAAACTTTAAAAAAATTAATACTGAATAAGCAAATATTTTTCTTCAGATTTTGTATTTCTTGAACGAAGAAATTTCCTCAATCATTGCTGTTATTGTAAGAAGATTCTGTCTTTATGCTTGTGTATTTCTTTATGCTTTTGGAGAAGACAATCCAAGAAGTTCTATTCCAAAGTCTCCAGCCAAAAATCTACATCTGCTACCAGGATCTCTCCCCTGTTATATACCTTCTTGGTATCCTCATGAACCAGTAACTACTAGCTCCTTTACATGTCTTTCTAAAAAGCTGCTTCACTATCTTGTGGCTGTTTTGCATTCAGTGGACTCTAAAATCAGAAATCACTAAACTGTATATGTTTAGTAACACATATACCAGCTCTCATTCAGCCTTTTCCTAATCTTGAGCCTCTCAAACATAGATCCTATTGAGGCAGCAGGAACACAGCTCTGGTTTTTGTTTTTGTCATGTACACGTTTGAGTTGGTTGTGAGAGTAAAGCAGTATGTACTCTGAAATCACCTAAGGGTTCCAGCTGTTCATGAAGTTTGTCAGCTGCAAGTACCTGTTCTTCATGCCATTGCTCTAGATTGTAAATAACTGTAAAACAGTAAATTATTTCACTGTGGAAGTGAAATGATTGCAGACCAGCCAGCAGAAGAAAAAGGTTTCGGAGCAGGCTGTGTAAGAAGTGGATCTGAACTTTAGTGAAAGGAGACAGAAAATGGCAGACCAGGTGTCTTATTTTAAGGATGTGCAGCTGATGGAGTATGGATAGATATCTACCCTATTTTGTTTTTGTTTACGTCCAGTCCAAGCCAACATCCATAAAATCATAGAAGCATAGTATCATAAAAACACAGAATCATTAGAGTTGGATGAGATCTTTAAAGGTCATCTAGTCCAACACCCCTGTAATGAACAGGGACACCTACAACAAGATCAGGTTGCTCAGAGCCCTGTCCAGCCTGACCTTGAATGCTTCCAGGGATGGGGCACCCATCACCTCTCTGGGCAACGTGTTTCAGTGTCTCACTGCCGTTACTGTGAAAAACGTCATCCTTATATCCAATCTGAATCTGAATCTCCCCTGTTCTAGTTTGGAACCATTTCCCCTTGTCCTATTACAACAGACCCTGCTGAAGAGTCTGTCCCCTTCTTTATTATATCCCCCCTTTAGATACTGATAGTCTCATGTCTCCCCAGAGCCTTCTCTTCTCCTGACTGAAAAGTCCCAGCTCTCTCAACCTGTCATCATAGGAAGGATGTTTCATCCCATGAGTAATTTTTGTGGCCCTCCTCTGGATGCACTCCAACAAGTCTACATCTCTCCTGTACTGAGGACTTCACATCTGGACACTGTACACCAGATGAGGCCTCACCAGTGCAGAATAGAAGGGCAGAATCACCTCCCTCACCCTGCTGGCCACGCCTCTTTTGATACAGCCCAGGATATGGGGCAGCCCAGGAGTCGTGTTTAGTGTATGAAATGGAGTCCGGAGCACCAGTCTTAAAAGGATTGGCTGAGGGAACTTGGATTGTTTAATCTGAAGAAGAAAAGGCTCAGGGGAGACCTTATAGTTCTCTACAACTGTCTGAAAGAAGGTTGTGGCGAAGTGGGAGTTGGCCTCTTCTCCCACATAACTAGCAATAGGACTAGTGGGAATGGCCTCAAGTTGTGCCAGGGGAGATTCAAAAAGGATATTAGGAAAACTTTATTTTCTGAAAGAATGGACAGATGCTGGAACAAGCTGCACAGGGAGGTGATTGAGTCACTGTCCCCAGAGGTGTTCAAAAACGTTTAGTGGCACTAAGGGACATGGTTTAGTGGCAAAATCTTGGTGATACGTAGATGGTTGAACTAGATGATTTCAGAGGTCTTTTCCAACCTTGATGATTCTATGACAGTCTGTAGCTGATTTCTGTGAAGTGCCAAGTATGTAGTTTGCATCTAAATGACATTTTTACATTAAATAGTTCAATAAGTTTTCTACTGGAGAAATAATGGGAACTCAGGAGAGGGTTGCTGATGCTAGAAAAACTTCACAGAGATAAAAAAAAATTTGAGCATACAGTCGTTGCAGACATAGATGATTCTAAACACAAAACTCCTGGTGTAAAATTCTTATTTTCTGGGAACAGCTTGTGGGCTTTCACACAGACATCCTAGATTACAGATAAATGTTTACAACTGATGATATAAACAGAAATGGCAGGTATATGAGAGCATCAAGGTACTAACAGAAATACTGGATGACATCTATGACCAAAGTTACTGCAACATGTGCATTAATTACCAGCTTAATGGGAGTACATATATACATAGACTGCTCCAAAAGTAATCTCTCCTACTTATTTCCATTGAAACTACCACAGATACAGAGAGCACAATAACAGTATTTGATAGAGCAAATTCTCAGCAACAAAACAGTATTTTTCAACTTAAGCATCACAATTAGTTATGTATTTTTGCCAGTGATAAAGAGCCTGATTGCCATCTTCATAAAAATTTGAACCAGCATATGTGACTCATGGTTTCACAGCTGCTATGACATTGTCATTGCTAGGACAGTGTTGCTCATGCAAACCATTTTTCATTGACCCAAACAGATGGAAGTCAAAAGGCATCAAATCTGGACTATACAGAAAGGTAGGACAGTCCAGCCAAGACTGGCAGTGTACTCCACCGTCTTCAAACTCATACCAGGCCTGGTATTATCATGCTGTAGGAGAAAGGTTGTCTTCTTCCCCGGACTGAATCTGGAAGTTTGAGCACTGTGATGTAGTAATCAGAGCTGATGGATTGTTCAGGCTGCAGGAAATCCAGAAGGATCAACCTTTTCCTCTCCCAAAAGACAGCGTGTACATCACTTTACCTGCTGAGGGTTGCATCTTGAACTTTTTCTTCAGTGGGGAATTCAAATGTAGCCACTCCATGGACTGTTGTTTTGACTCTGGCTCATAGTGGTGATGCCATTTCTCATCACCAGTAATAATGCAAACTAGAAAACTTTCAGGCAGGTATTGGTTCAACTGGTCCTGAGAAACTTGCATACGATGTTCTATCTGTTCCTGTGTGAGCATTTATGGGATCCACTTGGCATAAACTTTACTAGTTCCCAAGCTGCCAACATCATTTCCAACACACTGAAAAAAATAGTCATCTCTGTACACATTTCCTTCATCATAATCTGCCAATTCATGCAGATAAGCTGATCGAGATACTCTTCATTTTGTGGTGTAACAGCTGTGCATGGCTGTCCAAAACATGGCTTGTCTTTCATATCACTATTGCCACTGCTGAAATGCAGCACCCACTTCCTCACTGTGCTCACACCCAGTGTTTGGTCTCCATAAACACTCAGCAAGCATTGATGAATATCAGTGGGTACTATTTTTTCCACACGAAGGAGTCCACTAACACAACTTAAGTTCATCCACACTTCCATGTCAGGTGCAGCTATGTCAGACAGCCCCTGTGATGCCATCTATCACACAGCAACAAAATGGAACAGGATATTGCTGGGAAGGTTCACCCTCTACTTCCACACCATCTACATCTGTTTCTGGCATGGTGTTCCAACATCATAAAATAAGAGGCATTTCTTTCAGAGAAGCCTTCATAATTAGAAATTTTGATTATAAGTTTTTTTAGAACTGGACATCTCTAATCTAGCAGAGACATCTAGTAACCTCTAATTCTCAAAGCTTTACCTCATACTATCTGAAGCAGATAGTATCACCTGTGTTGCAAGTACAGCCCGTATGCATGGCTTATGCATACAGTTGTACAATGAAAACTATAAAGCTTTTAATTTTCATTTCAGATTTTAAAATTATAGAAATCAGCAATAATTCTATTTGGGATGGGCTGGGGGTAACAAAACATGTTCAAGAAAAGAGTAGGCTTTTAGGGACATAGTTTGGTGGGCATGGTGGTGATGGGTTGACAGTTGGACTTGATGATCTTTGACAACTTTAGCAACCTCATTGATTCTATGATTGAAATGAAGAAAATACAGGGATAAGTCAGGATAAGAGTAACATGGGATATTCCTGAGCCCTCTCATGGAAACTAGTGAACCTTCAGCATAAAAGATACAGATCAGCTAAACTGATTATCACCTTTTCAGTTCACCAGTTTAGATAAATTCAGTTAATTGCTTGACATGTTAAACAGCAAGTGTTTCCAACCTAGAGTAGTAGAATTCTTTGATGATGCCATTCTGCCTTGTTCATATTACTCTTGAGCAGAGATACCAAGTGTTTGATGCCCAGGAAGCTCTGATAACTGGAGTGGCTACAGGACTTGCTTTCAAGCCATGTAGTATTTCAGGGTACCGACAGTACTAGCCTTTCATCTGTATGACTCTATGATTCAGGCCTACCAGGAAGTAAGCATTTTCTGATCTGGACATCTTCTGAACTCAAAAGAATTAACAGTGGAGATAAGAGTCAAGAGCATCTCTTTAAAGTATGCTGGATCTTGCAGTAGCTGTCATTGCTGTTACTAAGCTGTATGAAATATATTCTTTTAATTCCTTTTTAATTCCTTTTTTTTTTTTTTTTTTTTAGGGTTGGAACTTTGTTCAATCATCAGGTAAAACTTCAGGCTCTTTTCTTTTCCCACTATCTACTTCTTTTTTTTTATTTTTTTATTTTTTAATTGTCCATATGGATACACGGTATGTATGAGGACTGAGCAATTGAAAGATCTGGTACACAAATATGAAGACAGAGAAAGCCTTAAGTAGCTCCATTTCGTGTTCAGTGCACAATTGATTGATTTAAAATCAAGAGGACTGAAAAAGTCAGTCTTTCTCCCACCTTTGAAAGTCTTTTATAACCTAATATCTACTGAGCAAGTAGAAAATTTACTTGCCCTACAGTCTGAATAGATTAAGGTCCAGACACAATACCACTACAACCTTTGAAAGTGTAGCTTACATGTATAGTCAGCTTCTCCCAGGCTAATATTTTTGAGACCTTGTGTAATTACAGAAATTACTAATAAATCTTCCTTTTTCTTTCCCGTCTCTTTCTTCATTGTGTGATATTAAGTGCAGTGAATAGTAAATACTCATTGTGAATGAGAAATGGCTCTCCCCATTTTCCATCCACTTCCCTACCAGTCATCTAACATTCAACCCACTCCCACTACTGCATCTGCTACTCCAGCACCCTTTGCCCTTTGACATATATCATAGAATAAAAGAATCATAGAATGGCCTGGGTTGAAAAGGACCACAATGATTATCTAGCTTCAACCCCCCTGCCACGGGCAGAGTCACCAACCACCAGACCATGCTGCCCAGAGCCACATCCATCCTGGCCTTGAATGCCTTCAGGGATGCAGCATCCACAACCTCCTTGGGCAGCCTGTTCCAGTGTGTCACCACCCTGTGTGTGAAAAACTTCTTCCTAATATCCAACCTAAATCTCCCCTGTCCCAGTCTAAAACCATTCCCCCTTGTCCTATCACTATCCACCCTTGTAAACAGACGCTCCCCTACTGTTTATATGCTCCATGTATTGGAAAGCCACAATAAGGTCTCCCTAGAGCCTTCTCTTCTCCAAGATAAACAATCCCAGTTCCCTCAACCTATACTCATAGGAGAGGCTTAGTTTCAGTTCTTTTTGGTTCACTACCAAAGATACAGCAAGTGACCATGCTAATCAACCAGGAAGCACCAAGGAAGCCCCAGAGAGGCCACCCTCACAGCTTTTTCTTATCCTCTTCTCTTTCCTGATTTGTTCATTTTAGGTACTTTGAAACGGACAGATGAGATAGAAAATGTTTTGAAATTGTGGCAGGCTTTTTTGTTGTTGTTTTTATTGTTGTTAGTGACGTTTAGTGTTTTTTTTTGTTTTGTTTTTTGTTTTTTTTTTAAGGCTAAAAAATTGTTTCTGCCTTTCTGGAGCATATTATCTATGCAATGAAAATTTTCCCCACAGATTATATTTCACTCAGGCAAAAGAACTTTGATAACAAATCACAATTCAAGGTCTTTTCTTGCGTGAGCCATTCTCAGATCACTATAGACTCTAACTCCACACCTGTATAAATAACACGGCCAAATATTCAGCCGCCTGGTGTAATATTTAATGAAATTCACTAAACAGATGAAATGGTGCCACAGAGACATGAAAAACAATCAAAAAGCGTCAGTGCAGAACAGAAATGGATATGTTCTAGGCTGGAACATTCATCATTCCAAAAAGGTATTTCATATTCTGGATACTGAATGAATTTTTACCATGAGCACACTATTAAAAGGTCAATGCACATGAAAAAAAAAAAAAAAAAGCTACATTTATATATTTTTCAGCTGTGTTTAAAAGAAGAATCCCTACTCATTTTCAAAATAATAAAAAAGCAGGAAGGTACCAGGGAAAGCAGCCACTGTTTGGGAGTTACACCTCAGTTTTATGAATATCTGTATTCAAATAACTATGGTATCCACATAAATAGCTAATTCCTCTAGTTTCTGAGCAAACCTGTATAATGTTTTCTTATTAGAAGTAGACTATAAGGATACACATCTTTAGAAAGAGCAAGAGAATATTATTTAATAATTTCAGCTGTTTTTGCGTTTGTTTTTTTCAAATCTTCCTCTAGAAACATTCCCCAAGATGTATTGATTTCTTGTTGAATGCTGTCAACTTCATCCACCCCACTCGCTTTATTTGATAGCTCTCTAAAACTAAATTGCTCAGAAGCAGTGGTCGTATTTTCAGCTATACTGATGTTTTGGAGTATTTCGTGAGACAAAAATTGTTTTGAAATGAGCTTTCTGATTACTTTAAAAGCCTCACGGTGGAGTTATTCTGACAAGTCATATCATCCTAATGAACACATCTGAAAACGAGCAGATAGGTTGCAATCTAAAATTCTCTATTCCCACAGGCTACCATAAGCTGAAGCTCCTTGGAAAAGATCATGAATGCCACAAACACAGCCCTTACACTGCCAGGACACATACAGCATTTGTAGCACAAGCTGGGCTCTACATGTTGCATCATGCTGTGGTTTTTGAAATTGCTGCTCACCCATCACTATCTCAAATGCTGCTGCAGCATGACACGGCACTGTGCCATAGAGGAGCCTGGTGTGGCCTTTTCTGCTCCTGTGAATTACAGTAAGGGATGCTAAAATGTACTTCCATCCCTCTGGTGGCTGTTGTGAAAATAGATCAGCCAGTACCTAAACAATTCTTTGAATATTAAAAGCACTAACAAATGTTCATTATTTTTTGTGACTGCAAACTGATGTGGTAAGTAACACATTTAAGCAGAAGAAAATACAGTAAATTAAATCCTGATGATCTGTATGTCTGCAATAAGGTGGAATATTTCCATTACCTGATTTTGACAAAGTCTGCAGTGCATTCTTCGAATTCTGATTAACAACACCTTTTAATACAGCTAGCAAATTAAAATGCAGAAAATAACCAGAGTCCGTTTATCATGCCCATTGGTCTGCAAATCTCATCTTACTGCTGGGGAGGGAAGACAGCTGTTGCAGCTGTTTATTACTGTTATTATTACTATTATTATTACTAATGTGACATTATTATGTGTTTACAGACATGCTGGAAATTCATGTTGAGGGCACTGGCTGAGTGTGATTTTTCAGAGTTAATGAGAAAAAAAGTCAGCATGAACAATATGTGTGATTTTGCTGTATATGATGAATTTGAAACAGCTCTCAAAACTGACTGGAGATATTCTGAGTGTTCACAGTGTACACACATGCACCCGCATTAAATGTAATCGTAGACTGTACTTCAAATGCAGTTTTTCAAGTATGTGCAAAAACATTCGTGAAGCCATAAAATTCTGCACTTGAACTAGCCAGCACTGCAAGTAATACAGCTTTGTTTCATGGAATTTGTCATGCGTTGCAATTAGGCAGATCTGAAACAGGTCATGCACCGTGGCTTAGACAGCAGATGTACTGAAACATCAATTCTGACTTTCTGAAATCTCCATAGACCCTTCTACTTCTCCAGTTAAATCTGCTCTTTCTGGGTAAGAATCTCAGGAAATCTAGGAATGGGGCAGCCAAGGCTTCCATGCTCCAATTGCATTTAACTATGTCAAATCCTGCATTTCTGCATAGCAGCTCTCACTTCAGCAAATTACGAGCACACGTGCACAAAAGCTTAGCAGTATATTTCCTGGTTCAAGATTACATGACAGTCATATCTCATTCCAGTGCTGATAAAGTGCATCATCCGAAAAGGGCAAAGCTGTTTGACAAATGGGATTATGGTGATGGATTAGGTTGATGCTTGGCAAATATGTTCAGAAACTATAAAATGTTGATTAACTTATGACTAGTAGCTTTACCTGACATTGCTAACTCTGCCATTTTTCTGTTTATAGTGTTAGTCAATTAAATTATTTCATAAAAAAAATAAAAATAAAAATGATAGTAATTCATTATTAGAAGAGCAAGTATCACCCAAAGATAAGACCTGTCAACTGTGGCTTCATTTGTGATAAATTCTCATGCTAACTGAACATGAATTCTCCTTTAAAAACAGTAATTTGGGCAACCGAACAGGATTCCAAAGCTGATAGGCATTGCAGGCATCCTGCTAGGTTACAAATGTAGAGAAGCTCACTTTCAGTGCCTCTTATCTGGACAGTGCAGCTTTCAAAGGCATTTGTACCTTCTGGCCCAAGAGATATAAAGTTGTGCTAATAGCTCCAGCTTTACTGCTCCAAGGCAGACTAAGGGGATTAATGGACTTTTTAAAAGAGTAACTGGCTGGCTGAATTTTGAGAAAAAGAAAACTATATTCTCTTCTCCAAAAATTTTTTAAAAAACCTCCTTAACTATATCAGTCAAGTTAACTCAAGCACTTCCTGCAGTATGACTGCTTTTCAGGCATCTGCATGTAGGCAATTATTTTTATCTATTTCATAAATCTGTTCTACCTAAAGAGATGTGTTTTATTCTGCAGAAAATTTATGTAGACCCCACAGGCCTATTTTGATACAAACAAGGCAGGAATTTCACTGCAGGCTAGCACTCTCCCACCTGAACTTCCCAACAGAGTCTGAGACCACAGCAGTTTGTATCAGGTGGCAATAATCTCATTGACAACAGAAAAGTGAGAGGACATTAAATATTTAGTACAAGTGATTCACACTGTTTGTTCTTCATCAGGCAGCAGTGCAGAACTCAAAGGTTTTCCAACTTGTTGTTTCTCAATAAATGTCTATAAAATAGAATCTTCTGGCTTTAGCCATGTTCCACTCTCAAAAATATATCCATGCAACAGATGCTGCTACATTCATAACCTACCCAAATCCACCTGACTTTGAATGACTAAATCATGATCACACACGTGACCTGCACATGATCATATTATCTGGTAAAACTGAATTATGAGATATAATACAAATGACATCAGCCAAATATGATTCTTAATTATATTTGTAATTTGACCATTTCATGCACATACAAAATACATCAAACTCATAATGAAAAGAAGCAGACAATGCCCCCCATATATACACAGAAGCATTTTAAATAACATTGTGTATGAGCACATTTGTGCATATCCTTCCAAAATACATTACTGTCAGACATTCTCTTCTTCCATAGATTCTGTAGCACTCTGAACAAGATCTTATTCATTTAGTTATGAATACTCAGTCAACCAGGGAAGTCGCAAAGTGCAAGCTAGAAATTTAAACTTTTACTAAAAATTTAATAGAATTCTCCATATGTAACCACTAAAGGGATGGGGAGCTAAATTACACACTCATATTAAAGCAGGAATCCTGATTTGCATATAACATGATTTCTACCTGAAATCTCAGAATGGTACATAAAGTCATATTTGTTCCATGAGGCTGAGATGCTGTTGCTCTTTTCTTATAGTCCATTAAAGGTACATTTGGCACCAGATACTAATGAATTAATCAGAAAAAAAGGTAAAATACAGCTCCCATTACTATCGAAAAGAAGTGGGCTCCATAATTTATCACAAGATATCAGCAGTTTTCCAGCAGTTTTCCAGTCAGGGATAACAGAGTAAATTTTACCGTGGATTAAATATAAATTAGAGATTCTCTGTTCTCTCTGCCATAGTCTTTAGTGCTAGCATTTTTCATGTAGTTGTAAATAAACAGAGATCCTAACTGCTGCTAAGTTCCATTAAACTGTCACTTAATGTGAATTTAGCCAGTCTACTGTATCAGATCAAAGTTGGCAACCTTGCACATTCATGCAAGGAAGTGCACAGTGTCCATTCCCATCTCTCAGACAGGCAATCTAGCTAAACAAAGTGCAAACTTCTAGATAAATTGTTTTCCTTAAGATAACTGGCTGATGGAAAGGCTTATCTGCTATTTTATGAGCATTTGCTGGCAGCCTGCACACAGGCTCTTTCCAAACCCTGGGACAGTCAGTTTCCAGAGAGGCACAGCAATGCTCCCTACTCCTGCTCTGACACCCTCTCACACAGTGCTTGGAGGGTACTGCATCAGCATCCATGGTGGGGTTTGTCAGCATAGCAAAGCTAGAACTCTGTTCTCCAGGATGTTAGTTCTCATTAATTCAAAATTCTGCTTTCTGACTAGAAGTTGAAGCTGTACATGAACCTCATTACAGCTGGTGAATCCTTTGTGTATTTTCTTTTTATTACTTCCCTATTTTTTCCACTTATTTATTTATTTATTTCTATATATGCAGCCCATTTGGTAATATTAGATTTTCCAAGCAGTGAACTGATAGATTTTCTGTGTTTTATGCAGCTGTGTTTTTTTCTGCTCAAATAAAAGTATTTTTTTTTTCATTTTTAGAAAAAGTTTTGAAAGTCCTAGATTGTAAGTGACTTACTTCTTTGATCTCCTCTCCTAGTATCAAGCACAAGAGCAGAAAAGCAGCTCTTTTGACCAGAGACGAGCATAGTTTGCCTGGATCAGACAGTGAGGCTACAGAAAATCAGCTCCATAATGCTGTTCTTGTTTCAGTCTACTTCCTAACTTTATATCACTGCATTTTATCCCAAAAGTACATTAACGACATAAAGTATTATTTTAAATGCTGTCTTTTCAGGATGAGTGACTTCCAACACTACCTTCTAAATCTGTGGATTTGGCATGTGGAGATGAGAAGTGTACGCTGAAAACAAACCAGCTGTGGATCTAGGAATACCTCTTAACTACAAGTTACTTGAGAAAATATCATCATTTTGCTTTGTTTTGCCACAAGAGGGCACTTTCTTAATTTGTGTCGTTAATAACGCAAAGTCCATTACTAGAGACAAGATAGGCTTGTTTCCTATCTAAACCGTAATTCCAACAGTTCACATAGATGCGTTGAAGAATTTCATTCTGTTTGTGTTCCCAGCATGCATTTGACTTATATTAAGTTAATATTATTTAGCCGTGACAGTAGCCTGTGCTTCATAAATAACCGATGAGACAAATAATGGTGGGAAGTAAATACGGTTTCTCTTCATTATCTTTAGAAATAGCAGGACACCATATTAACAGATGCTCTCAGTGATGAATTTGAACTGGTCACAATCAAAACAAAAGATCTTAAGACATGCTGCTTTCAGAACCATGAGAAACTTGTGAAAACAAGGAAAGATACATGTTCTATATTTCACCCACTCGTGAATGGTTATTTGAATTTACTTAAATATGCCATCATATGCAATAATATGCAGCACAAGTATGGTTCACACAGGAAACTGATTCAAGCACTCAAAGTCTGAAGATTGTCATGTCCTCCCTAAAGCAAAACTCTGATTGTATTGACCTACTTAGAAACAGGTAGGATTTTGTGTAAAATGCTTCTAAACAGTCATGAGTGTACAGTATAACTTACCATAGTGTATTTGTTTTCAGTCCTGAAATTTTATACATATAAACCTGTTTCATTTACCAAAACCAATCTGATTTTTCCCTCTTACTGAAGTCCAAGTAAAATTTTGCCCAGAAACAGCAGATGGATTTTGTCCATCAAGAGTCAGCTATGTTCCTCGGCAACCGGTAGTGCTCTGGCCTGATCCTTGCCTTCTTCTCCTGAGGATTGGCATATTTCCACTTGGATGGAGACATTTTCAGCTTTTTTCTCTTCTTATCTGTACACCAGACTTTTTCACAGTACTCCTCCACTCTCTGGAAGTTGCTGTAACCTATCAGTTGAAGAAATTCTTTGTACCATGGTTTTGATACCTGAGGTATGTTGCTCTGCATTGGGCATGGCATTTTGTGAGATATCTCCTCCTCATAGTCTTTACTGAACATTTCATCTACACGTTCTTCCTCAACTATTTCCAGGGTGATTTTTCTAACAGTGTGAACTATGCTGTGTTCCACTGTCTGACAAAAATAAGTCCCTGCATCCAGCCGATGCAGCTTCAGAAATAAGAGGCCGAGGTCCATTTTGATTATTCTTTCATCTGTCTTCACCTGAAAAGAGATAGTTGCATAGAGGAGAGTACATTACTGCATTACATTGGTACATTTTTTTAATGAAAAGTACTTTCAGGAATATTATATTAAATGTTGAGAGGCAGATTAAGAGTTTGTAAGCAAATGAAATATTTACTTGAATAAGAAGTTGAGCTGTGAAAAGAAAGAAGTCTACACAATCTGGCAAGCATGGCAGAACAGACAGCGGAGCAGACAGTTTTCTGCTTTCCCAGCATGGGTTAGTCATTCATGGCTAAATCACAGAGAGAAGTTAGGTTGAGACATGCAAATAAACTTCTGGATGGAAAACACACAGGCTTTTGCCAGCTGACCTGCCATAACTATCCCCATGAATGCTCTTTTACACTGTCAAATGTTTTTGAAGCAGCACTCACAGACATTTTCAGATCATAGAATAACAGAATCACCACGGCTGGAAAAGATCTCTAAGATCATCCAGTCCAATCGTCCATCTATCACCAATATTTCCCACTAAACCTCTAAACAGTTCTTGAAACCAGGGTTGGTGACTCCACCACTTCCCTGGGCAGCCTATTCCAGCACCTGACCAGTCTTTCAGAGAATTTTTTCTAAAATCTGACCTGTTATCTGACTGTAGGACCATAGTGATCTTGAAGCTTCTGTTCTGAGTGTCATGTTGGAATGCTCCCTGTAGCTTCTGAGAACTAAGTTATTAAATACAGGGCATTCAGACATGCTGGCATGCAAGGAGCTCAGAGCTATCTGAACCAGCCAGCAGAAATGCCCAGCAGAATGGAATCCTCATCTTTCTGTTTACAGTAAGATGCTGAGCATTAGGTAGAAGTGCTTCTCTCTGCTTGGGATCATCTTTTTCTAATGACGGTAGAATTATTCATATAAAATGGAATAAATATCAGCAGAAAGTATTAAAATAAATTCATCCTAGTAGTATAAAACTGTACTGAAAGGTTAGAGTCTGAATTTACACTTCTGTTCCTTAGTATCTGAGGTGCTAGGTCTAAAAGGAAATATGACAACATCTCCTCCTCCTACCTCCTCACTAAAAATCCTCGGGTTTCACTAAAGACTGAAAGACCAAGTCTTTTTATTGTAAGAATAATTATGATTAATGGATTGGGATCTTCTATGAAAATACATGGGGAAATACAAAATGTGAACAACCATGCTGGGATTTGAGACTAGACTGAAACTTCAGGAAGAAATGTGCTTTATACTGACCACTTCATTTTAGAAGTCTACAGCTGCATGTGGCATTCTTGTTTACTTTTGTATTCAATGGCTTGCCTAGTCAATGACCAAATGAAAACGTCTAGTTTAACATGACATGATACTATGGGCTATATCTGCAACAACAGTTGCTCTGACATTGATGACAGCCTACAAAGACTAGAACCCACTTAGATCTCTTTATTCTAAATTTCCACATTCACTATCTGATGAGTCTCACCTCTCAGACTCAGTCTGCAGATGAGTTGGGGTCTCATGTTTGCAGCAGAGTCTAGCTGCTAGGCAGTAAGGAAAGCAATCATACCCTGTGATAGTCTGAGGCTTTTCTCCTATGTGCTCCCATATAGTAAATGAGGTTAGCTACACTGACATGTATCATGGAGGTACTAGAGAATTAAATATGGTAACAGTTATGAAATAAAGGAATTATCATAGAATCATAGAATTTTTTGAATTGGAAGGGATCTTTAAAGGCTATCTGGTCCAACTCGCCTGCAATGAACTGGGACATCTATAGCTCTATCAAGTCCTTTTACAATTGGACAACATATATAAAAGAAGCAGAGAATCACCAAAATCCATTTTCAGAAGGCTTTGTGATGTAATGGGTGAGGCAGCAAGAATTAACAAATGCTAAGCAAGACTAACACTGGGAGTAATATGTACACTTTTCACCTCTGCAATAACATATTAAGAGAAATGGTAGATTCCCTTTTGTTTTGAGACTTTAACAAGCTTAGCTACATTTCAAATAGTTATTCAATTTCAAGATGCCGAACTCATACACCAAAAGAAATGACCAGGTCTATTAACTCAGTGAAGCATAATGACCCAGATGAACATCATGATCTTCTCTTGTACTCATGCACATTTCAGCAACTGATGGCAGGCCTTTCAGTGAAGATGAAATATTCCTAACCATGGGCTTAACTAATTAAAAGATTAATATTTAATGATAGTTACCTCTTCCTTCTTAGTTTCATGGGCTCGCTGGACAAACCAGATTACTTTTGCCTGTAAGGTCCGAGGGGTGCACTCCAGAAGGGTGCTATTGTACTCTATTCCATAAACCAATCGCTCCTCAGTCTTCTCCAGGACTTCTCCTGGAAAGAAAAGTTTTTTAAAAAATGCCACATATATGTCAATTTGTTTCTGACAGTCCTTGCCACCTCCTGACTTCAGGCTAGACTTACTTTTAAGACTGAAATTTAATCTGTATCCAACCACATAGTTATTGTTAAGTAGTGCCTGTTGAAGGTCTGACCTGTTAAGTGAATTTTCCCATCATCTTAGCCTCTCATAGGACATGGCCATAAAACAAGTGGAGCAAATTGGGCCATGATTCCGCTAAGATTATACACAAAGAAGCCCTTCATATTGCTATTTGCTTGTGGATGTTTCTTATCAGTAGTTCTTCGACTTGATTTTCAGTCAGTTAAACAAGAGGATACCATATATACTCAAGTATAACCACAAATCAAATATCTTTTATCTGGTTAAAAATGACAACGTATAGCCTTTTGCCTTTTGGCAAAATCTGTACTTTCTGTGTCAGGCATTTGCTAACAGTTTGTAAAGGCGTGAGTAGATTACCAATGAACTGCTGGCCAAAGCACTGCTGAGCTGCATTTCCATGTCGTACATCTTGTCTGCGGAAGCGTCTAGAGAGGAAAAAATACATTTTTTTTGAGAAAATGTGCTTAGCATACAGATTGCTGGTGTACAATGAGGAGGTATTCATTAAAAACACAAAGAGCTAGATCTTGGCTCCTAAAAATGTAGTACTTTTGAGAAAGATACTCATTTATGCATTGATGTTTTATCTCATCTCAACCTACATGATTGCATCTAAAAGAAAAAAAGATCCTCCAACAGCTGAGGATTTTAAAGTTCAGCTAGACAAAGTGTTAGACAATCTTGCCTAGGTCCTACTCTTACCATGAAGGGCCAGATGATCTCTGAGGCCAGTTCCAACCTGGGTCTTGCAAGGATTCTATGATTCTTTGCTTCTAAACAACTCCATATGAATACATACAAAGCAGATTTATTAATTGGCACAAATAGACTTTACTGAAATTATTAGGACCTCCTCATAATGTCTCCTATTTTATGATGTTGGCCCACAGTGTCAGAGGTGGATATTATTATGGAAGTAGAGGAAGAGAGTCCTGCTAATATTTCGTTACATTTTGTTGCTGTGAGACAGATGGCAACAGAGGGGCAGTCTGACAGAATGGTACCTGACATGGAAGTGCATATGAAGCGAAAGTGTGTCACTGAATTCCTCTGAGTAGAAAATACTGTACCCATCAATGATTACTGAACGTTTATGGAGACCAAACAGTGGATGTGAGCATAGAAAGGTGGTGGGTGGTGCATTTCAGCATTGGCAACAGTAATATCAAAAACAAGCCATTTTCCACATACCCATGCACAGATGTCAAATCACAAAATAAAGAGTGTCTCAATCAGCTCCGCAATAATATCCACTGCAAATCAGCGGATTATGACCAAAGAGCTGTGTGTAGAGCTGAATACCAACTTCAGTGTGTTGGAAATGGTGACAATGTTAAAATATCACAAAGTTTGCACCAGATGGGTCCTGTGAATTTTCACACAGGAAAAGAAAGAACATCGTAAGCAAGTTCCTCAGGACCTGCTGAACCAATATGAGGCTGAAAGTGACAGTTTCCTGAATTGCATCAGTACCAATGATGGGAGGTGGTGTCACCACTATGAGTCAAAGTTAAAATGACAATCCATGGACTGGCAACATGTGAATTCCCCACTGAAGAGAAAGTTTAAGATGCAACCCTCAGTGGGTAATGTGACATGCACTGTCTTTTGGGACAGGAAAAGGCTGATCCTTCTGGATTTCCTGACAAACCATCAACTCTGACCACTACTTCACAATGCTCGAACCTCCAGATTCAGTCCAGAGAAGATGACAACCTTTCTCCTACAGCATGTTAATGCCAGGCCTGGTATGAGTTTGAAGACGGTGGAGCACATTGACAGTCTTGGCTGGACTGGCCTACTCCACCCACTGCATAGTCTAGATTTGGTGCCTTCTCACTTCCATATGTTCAGGATGAGGAAAGATGGTTTGTGTAGGCAACATTTTCTTAGCAACAACTCTGTGAAAGCAGTTGTGCAACAGTGGGTGACCTCTGCTAGGGCAGATTTTTTTCAAGTGTGGCATGCAGGCTCCTGTTCATTGCTGGCAAAAATCCATAGCTAATGGTGGTGACTGTTGAAAAAGTGTGTGTTTGTAGCTGAGAATCTGCTCTATCAAACTGTGTTATTGTGCTCTTTGTATCTGTGGTAGTTTCCAAGGAGACGTTACTTTGGAGTGACCTACATTGTTCTATGCTAGATTTTACTCACGGCTGTTACTCACCATATCTCCAAACTGCAAGTAGATAGAGACTATTTTCTGAGTTCTATCAGTGAAATTGACTTTAGATCTAGGGGTACTGGAGGACCAACAGAACAGCTTTAGTTTTTAATGATATTCATAATATCAGAGCCAATGTTTTGACATCACTGTTTCAGTGGGATCTCCAAATTCAGCAGGGACAACATGGGGACCTCTAGGCAGACTAGGTGCTAAAAATACGTTTCTAAACAGAAGCTGATATTCAGTGATAGCAACAGGGCTTTAATTCATCCTGGGATGTTTCATTTTAATGTAAAGATATAATAGCTGAGCTTACTGATAACTCTGTTAAGTGCTAGTGGTAGTGCTACCAGTTTTGCATATCAGTGTATATAGATTATTCATAAGACACAAACTCTTGCATAAATATGCATAAATAAAATTGACATTTGCCTTAAAAAACAAATAAAGAAGAAAACCTTGCTGCTGTGAGGCAGCACTGTTTAGTAGGAAATGGACAGTTAGTATGTACTGAGTACTCTTCCTGATGAACTAAAAAAATCCTAGTCCTGTAAAATAACAGTATTTCTCCAGTTCATGGAACCATTCAGGAGAAGGAGGTATTTGTTTGGCGGCATTTTGGTAGAGACGAGGGAAGATGCATTTACCTGTACCTTCACTTCAATGCTGTTTCAAGTGTAGTACATAACGCGCCAGGACAGCGCGCAGCTCCGCGCTATGGCGCCCTCTCGCGGCCAATTGCTGTTAGTGCAAGGAGCCATGTGTTAAGCTTTAGGGTTAGCAGATCTGCACAAGGTGAACGGGATTTAAGATAGGACCCTTTATTATCCCGGGCATTCTTTTTGGCGTAATGAAGAAACTCATCAGTGGAATTTAGTGCCTATATGGATAAAAACTGAACCTGCCTAAATCAGATTACTGAGGTAACAGTGAACAACCACAGCTATTTAAAGCCCTGATATCTCTACTTTCCAAAGAATATTTCAGTGAAGCTGAATGCAAAATAATTTCCTTCTGACGTCTAAAATATCTGCAGTATGCCAGAGCTGCTCACCTGTAACTACCATGACACTGTAGTATTCTGCACTGCCAGCACTGGGATGTGGGACTTTTGGCTCATTTTTTAAGTCTCCCTAATTAAATCCCATATTTAATTAATTATAAAGGCTATGCATTTGCAAGGAATTAAAATATAGGCTTTCAAAATTAAACAAATTAGTACCAGCTGCCAAGCAGGGGGTTGGTTATGTGTTTTGTGGTTATTTGTTTTTTTTTAATTTCTGCTGCAGTTCTCTATATCCTGCATGTGTTTTAGTTTACAGTTTTTCTATTTCATGCTTCTCTAAACACTTGTCATACCTTGCAGGCATTAAGGGCTAAAGTAGACAGCATGTGAACCAATGGGAGCAGGATATACTGTGCATCTCCACCCCAGTTCAACACCAGTAGGACAGGAATTGAAAGAGATCTCTTAGAGATCTGAGAAGGCGATAACTCTTGTAACTGAGAAGGAGAAAAATCCACGTTGTCTCATGAGACCTGCCCTTCCTAGCAGTGGTTCCACCTGGATCCCAGCAGTTAAACAACTTTGGTATGTGTGTCCTGAGGAGCACTCTTTGCCTTGCCATCTACTGCACAATTAATACAAGCTCATAACTGTTAAGATGTTCTGAGCTTTTGACACCAATTACAGTGAACAAAGAACAAATTATCAATTCCTTTCAATATTAGGGGTTCTTGCTGGCTGTTCCCCAAACTCTAAGATGTAAAACAAGTTTTACAGACCTTGAGAACATTCAGTAGAGTGTAAATCCCTTCTTCACTGCTGCAGCTCTTATCTTGAGAGGAGGAGGGTGATAGGAGAAGTATTTTCTTCTTTTAGAGACTGACCTGATGAATGCTAGGGAGGTAAGGCACAGGAAGGTGCCTGGGGTGCTGCCCATGTCACTGAACCCTGGATAAATGCATCTGTCAGGGAACTTAGGGGCTGCTACTCTGGAAGTTGTCTTAGGTGAGAAGTATGCTAACAATGTGCAGCTGAGTTAAGGAGTGAGCAAGTTTCTCTTATCTTTTCATGGACAATAAACAGCCTGCACAATAGCATAAATGTGGGTGCAGCCTAAGCAGGCTGGTAGGAAAGTTTTTACCCCTTACCCTCTTCCCCAGATGATTTTTACATCTTAGATAACTGACCCATAAGCATTATAATTACAATAACCCAATTTATACATACACTATAGGATATAAATTTGTTTGGCCCATCTGTTCATCTTTCTTAATCTGATGCCAAGGTCTTCTCACATGGAGCAGGAAACCAGAGTATATGTCCTCCCATAGGGCTGCTTGCAAGAGACATGAGAAGACTATATAATCCTATAAAGTGGCATAGCTTTCCTACCTGGTTTAAGCTGTCCCTCAGTGTAATAATTCCAGGAGATTTTTAAGTATGCTATCATTGGCTGTATTTCTCATTTTGACTTTTTAATGCTCACTACCCAAAAAGCCACATTATCCAACAATTTCTGTACTTGATATTTTTTAGAAGTGCTGTGAAAAGGTCTGGATTAAATTATGCATATTTTATATGTTTGATCAGGTATCTTCCTGATATTGCTGAATTAGAGAACCTGGGTTAGAGAGGGAGGGTAAGATGATAGATATATGGGAAATCACTGCACAAAGAATGAGGGCCAGAAGCCATGAATGAGCAATTGGGAATGGAGACAAGTCTGCCTAGGTGTTGTTAAAGCACTCAAGTTAGGTTCATGATTTGAATGGACCTCCAGAACAATCTGAATTTATAAATTCACCTAACCTCAGCTTTTGCAGACATCCTACTTTCACTACTGGAAGTGTGTGGCTACCAGATTCTTATTCTTGGTTGTTGTTTTTTTTTTCTCCTTTCTTTTTCCCCAAATTCTGTTGAATATGTTATTGCTTTGTGATATCTTTACTGTGTAAACACTGCCAAAATGTGTCCCTGATGTTATAAAGAATGAAACATCCATCTTTTCTTTGCTGACCAAAAGAAATGAAAGGAAATTGAGGTTTGTTTAAAACTTTCTTCAAATAATAACTAAGTAGCCATAATAATAACTATGTTTAATTCATGAATTATTCCTTGTAATGCAGTTTATGCCTGTTGTGGTTTAACCTGGCAGGTGGCTGAGCACCACACAGTTGTTCGCTCACTCCTCCCCCTTCCCAGTGGGATGGAGGAGAGAATAAAAAAAAACAAAGTAGAACTTGTGGATTGAGATAAAACTACTTACTAAGATAGGGAAAAAGAAAAGGATAATAGTTATGACAAATGTATATAACAATTGATGCACAAGCAATTGCTCACCACACCCCAACTGATGCCCAGGCAGCCCTCTGAGCAGTGGAAGAGAGATGTATGAACTTCTACCCCCATCAAAACTCCTGCATGATGGCATATGGTATGGAATATCCCTTTGGCCAGCTTAAGTCAGCTGTCCTAATTCTGTTCCGTCCCAGCTCCTTGGGCCCTTCACTGAGAATGGCCTTGGCTCTGTACAACACTGCTTAGCAGCAACTGTAATCATCAATGTGTTATCAACATTGTATTTCTCCTATAACCAAAACACTGCATCATATCTGACATTCGGAAGAAAAGAATTCTGTCCCAGCTGAAATTAAGACAATATCCACCCTTTATTCCATACTATTTACATCATGCTCGTGTTTCACAATTTCTACGCATCCTATCTAATTACCATGCCCTATCTTTTTTTTTTTTTTTTGTCATATAAACACCCACATATTATTCCCATAGTCTGTGGTTCATTTATGTAATTTGTCCATGGTATTCATTTAGTTCAAAACTTTGGGCTTCATCATTTGTAAAAATCTTTCATTGTATTAGGAACCTTTCTAAAGCTATTTCGCAAGGTAGATTCCACAGAAAGAAGCAGTTCTCACCTCTTTGCCTGCATTCCTGTGGGGTAGTACCGGGAGCAGGAGATGCCATCCCAAGCACAGTAGGGATCTCGAGCCAGGCAGCAGTCAGCACAGGCTGTGCCATACATGTCACACTGGTGAAACTTCACTTGTGCTATGACTGACTCAGTTCCAATGTAGAGCTGTTGCTGGAAAAGCATACCACATATGATTAAGTTGCTAGAACTTCCAATATGACTTCTGTAACAAGTGGAGTTTTAAAGAAATATTAATTTCAGCTTTGTTGTGCATCCAGCCTGTGCCCTGTGGGAGGCAGAGTTACTCTGTAGAAAAACTGACAACAATCTAAACTCTCATGCATGAGGATGGTGGAACAGAAGGAAATTAGAATGAGCAAATATGGTTTGGCATTTCCTCACTTTTGAAGTTTCAGCTTTGTAAGCTTTCTGTTTAAACAGACTTTTACATTCCTTTTTCTTCCCTGAGGTAGTTTTCAGTGCCTCCCTCCTTACACATCTGTCACCTAACCAATCTGCAAAAAAAGCTTTGACATAAAATACTAATCAAAGATCATATTTGAAAAAAGTTGCAAGCAACCTCAACCTTAAAACTAGAGTTATCAGGTACATTTAACCCTTGATGTTGCTACCTGCATACAATATGCTCACACATAAAAATGCACAATAGCACTATGATTGATATAATCCTTCAGTACAAAGAACGTAGATATTTTTTCTGCTACTGTACAGTCTTTTCTTATAAATTAACTGGTCACACTTTATCTTCTTTACATTTTTTTTTGTCCTCAGCACTAACACTAAGAGTGCTTGAGTCATCTAAGTTTTCTTTTACAAAGCAAATGAAATATGATCAATGTGATTCAGAAGCTGATGGGATAATAAAATCAGAAAGGAACATCTTGAGTTTACAGGGATTTAAGAAAAATCTTGTTACTGGTGAATGAAAATGTACTGAACACAGAAATATGAACTGCAATAGGAAATACTTTTGCATGGCTCAATTCCACTGTTTTTCCAGTCAGAAAAAAAGATTCCTTATGAACTCTGGACTGGGTTTATCCAAATGGCCAAACAAAGCACAAGCTTTCAGAATGTTATATTAAAATTGCATAAAGCTGGAAAATGCAGTTAGCTCATTTAACCTGGCTTGCCTATCACAAACCATGAAATTTAATCCAAATAGTTCACTCTTGTTCCTGATTACACCTCCTCTATCTTTTTAGGTTACTAATTTTAACTCTCAGACATGCCAGTGGAAGAGACCAGGAGAGGCTGGTAACAGCAATGTTTGAAGACTTCTTCAGCTGAGATTATACAGATAAACATGAACTCAATCTGATAACTAAACCTAAGATCCTTGTTAGAGGGGAATTCTTTCTTGTCCGACAAGGCTGAAACATGACTGTCTCAGAAGATGTGAACAGCACATTCAATGACACATAAAAAATGGAATTTTCTCTTTCATCTTTTAAAAAAAGTAAGGTGTACTGTACAGCTTGGTTCATCAGAGGAGAGCAAAAAGCATCCAATATCTAGCAAACAGGACATCAAAGAAGAACATTCTCTCCTAGCCACAAAGATAAACAGCTCAAGCCTGAAACAAGATATTTTATTATATCACTGACATAGTGAAGACTGGTGGATGTTATAAGGTTGTTGGAACAAAGCTAGCAAGCAGATCTCTGTAGTCTCACAAACTTCACAGTTAAAGGAGACTAGAAAAAAATGTTTGGGCAGAGAAATTGCATAACTTTTTTTTTCACATAAACCTAACTAAATTATACTTCTGTGCACAAATCTAATGTTAAATACAAAATGATTTTGTGCCAGCCCTGTACAGGCAGTCCAACATTTAATTTTCCTTAGTAACAGGAAACTGCATGCTATTTCTAGGTTAAATTTGCCTATATTCAGAAATCTGAATTGACTTTTATTGCTTTGAAATCAATGTTCAAAGCCTTCCCCCTCCTTTGCTTCAACAGCAAGTCACTAAGTTGGGTAAAATTCCATGTCTGGATGCCCAGTTGTCTCTCCCTCTTCTCTTTGATATGTTGAAAAAGTAGAGCTACTTCTACTGCCTGCAGGAACGTTTATTCTTCAACTGCTGAATAGTTTTGGCAACTCTTCTACTATTCTTTCCATAATTTCCAGGTGCTTCTTGAAACTGTAGTTAGCAGACCTCTTGGGATTTGGGTGTAATAGAGGCAGACTACTTCCCTTTTGATATAGTATCTCCTTCTCACTCTTCCAGCATGATCCATTTACTATGATATTTCACTGAGAGCAAATAAACAAACATCTGAAATGATACTTTATTCCAAACTCCCTTTCAGCTCAAACTATTCTGTGATTCTACAAAACGTTCACAAAACTGTGATGTTAGGCAACCTAGTCTCCAGAGCTCCTTTCAAAGTCTATGGAAAAAATAAATTGATCCAGGAAATAATTCAGAAAAAATTTAAGTTAGGATCCTCACCCAAATCATTATCAGAGGAGTTTGTCTTTCTACATTAACTACAAAAAAATGGGAGTTGACCAGCCACCAAAACTAAAATGATCTTTGGGGCACAGTCACACCTCCTATTAATGCAATCTTCCTTCTTTGTTAGCTTTGTTTCACTGTATTTCTATGAACCTATATTTCAACAGTTGTCTACATTAAGAAGTAAGCATCCTGGGATGTTTATAGTGGCTCCATCCTGAAATGGCTCCATATCCACAAGAGGGTACAGATGAGTATCCTTTTACAGGAACAATAACTTAAGTATTTGTATTAGGAGAGACTAGCAGGAGAGACTCTGAGTCTCTCCCAAGAGCTATTAGGAGAGACTCTGATGGGAATCAGGTCCAAATAGCTCTACCTTCATTGGCAACTGAGTATATGGGACATCCAGTAAGGCTTATTTAGAACTTATGTTGTCATGGGGCTGAAGTCCATGTGCATTTATCACCAAGGAGCTTTTTCTTGAGTTGTCATATCCACCAAGCTACTCCCTACTGTGATTACTCTGCCAATATCTCATGGATCAAATTGCTTTTTTACTTGTTTTTGTGTGAACAACACATGTAAAACACAGAGACTGGTTTAACAGGTGTAATCTTAGAATTAGAAAACATAAATGCTTCATAAAGGAACAGAACCAGAATTTGCATTACAAAAGGATTTGCTGTTATCAGACCAGATCTTGTTGGAGATTACATACAGCTATATCCCTATCTATCTATCTATCTATCTATCTATCTATCTATCTATCATCTATCTATCTAATGTTTATTGCTTTATTACATTTGAGTCACAGTTTTGGCATGTGAAACTCATCACTTACCCTTTTTGAAGAGATTTCCATGGAAAGAATAGGAATTGGCACCTAGAAAATAGGAAACATCCTTGCTTAGAAAATATAATGTGGCCTTACTATGAGAATAAATTAGGCAAAACAGTGTTGATGTTTACTTGTATTCATTACTGCTAGACACTTTGATTTTTTTCTAAGTTCTGATCCTACAAAAAAGTGTGAAGAAATTGTGGTTTTGGGAAGTACTGCTTTAAGAGAGTTTATTTAAAAATGACAAGGCGACACTTAATTCAGGATTATCAAAACCATGGGAACACTACAGTTTCCCTGTCAAACATAGCATTATCTCATGCGACCACTGAACCGCTTTTGTCCTAAATGAAAGTGATAAGTGGAATGTTCTTCATAACAAAACATTAATTGAAGATAGGATTAAAAATAACAGGAATTCTTTCTCATACCCTTCTCTGTTCTCTGTTCAGATTTCCTGGAGCCATGGCAAAACATAGCTCCTAATAAGTTTATTGAAAAAAACAGTGGAAAATGAAGAATTTGCGTCATAAAGTAGATAATTAGAAAAATTATTGCAGACAACTATTACGTAATCTATGTCACATTTTTTAAAATTTAACTGAAAAATTTTCAAGACAGTTTTATATATGCTTCATATACAGCATGGTTTACCTTGAATACTTGCAGCTCTTCAAGAATCACTTCTTCCATTGATTCTGTCTCTTGATTGTAAATTGTAATGACTTTCAGCACAATTCCATTATCTGGGAAGAAAAACAAACATAATAATGCTGGAATAAAAATTATGGAAATGTTTATTAGGCCTTCAAAGACATTAAATAACTGCTACAGGGCACACATTAATCTTAGGAAACAGTCACATATACTAATATGTTCTGAAGACATTGTGACATGCTCTGGCCCATCTGGCAACTAAGAGCCACCTGAGACATTCCTGAGATACACGATTAATTACCTATTATTTTTCAAAGTCTAGGTCATAACACCTTGGTGATCTGCAAAAGGAACACAGAGAGTGATCATATCTGAGAAAAAGAAATTACAGTAGGAAGGGGAGTCCATCAAGTCATGGGAATGTTAAGAGGCTTTACTTATAAGACCTGAGTATTGACACCAGTTAGGAAACTACTAACTATCCTTAATTTCTCATGGCAGCTCCATTCTTCTAGGAAAGAACAACAACAAATTCAAGGGTTTATTATATGTAGTACTCTTTCTCTCACTGAGTTGCTGTTGAGCTTTTATCAAAGAAAGATAAGCAGTGAAAAACTGTATTTTCAGAAAGTTTAAGGCACTTTGGAATTTAGATCAGTCTATTTGTCACTACAACTCTTTCAGGAAATTAAAACACAAGAATAGCAGCTGGTCTTCCACCACTTCAGCTTTGTCTTGTTGACTATGATTAAAGCATCTTATTTTCCTTAATCTGAAAATCTGTCATCAACAATGGCAGCTATCAACTCCTTTCTTATGTTACTTTTTGTCACCTTTGATTTACAGATGAAATATTAAGCAGACAAACAATGGAAAAAAATGTTCAGCAAAAGATCAAAGAGGCAAAAATAAAGGGGAACTACTCAAAGAGAATATGTAAGGACCTACATTTTGTGATGAATCAGTTAAAAAAATACAGCTTGAGTTCAGATTTTCATAAGTAATTCTTGTTTACTGTCATGGCATTTAAGGACTTAATTTAGTGGGCAATATTGGTGATGAGTGGATGGTTGAACAGGTGATCTTACAGACCTTTTCCAGCCATAATGATTCTATGATTCTTCAAACATTGCTGACAGATATGTGGAAAGTTGTCCGGGTGTTCACACTTCTGCTTTGAAAAACCTTTCTAACATCTAGTTCTACCTCAAGGAAACTTCTACTGAGCTTTAAGACTGCTTACAAATGTTACACAGAAGGTGCTGGACTCAGATAAAAGAGGATTAACTCTTTCTAATATTATATCGCCAAGAGAAGCAGAGAACTTTCTGATGGGAACTTTGCTAGAACATAGATTGAAGAAATCAATTTACAGTTTCTGAAGGCCAAATTCCTAGGATAGAATTTCTTGTCATCTGAGCTTGGACATCTCAAAACTAAGCAGCTGTTGGGTGCCAGTTCAGCACAACCCTGAAGTCTCATTAGTTTCATCTTTGCTGAACAGAGGACTTGTGTACAAATATCTGACATCTCAATCATAAATGCAAGAGTGGTAAATATGAAAAACCTAGTCATCATTATTAAATCTGCATTAGAGACATAAGTGATATATGACACAATGTCTTATAGACCACACTAAGTCCAATGCTAAGACTGTATTGAGGCAATTTAAAAGCTTGGAATACATGGCTAGTATAAATAAGCTTTTGCTGTTCTATGAGCATACTTCTGAATGTTTTCAACACTGAAAAATGCTTATCAGAGGAATTTCATTAAGTAAAAAATGATTCACTGTATATGCTTGCTAGTCAAAATAGTCAAAATGATTTGTGTCACCACTCCTGTTGCCAACTTGATAAAATGTGAATGTACGAATCCTTGGATTTTTTCCAGGCAGATTAGACATGACTAGCCATTTCTAATTCTAAGTTTTCCTCTTATTTTCTCAAGGTTTCTTATTTTTAAAATACCATTAGAATGTGCTTTTTTCTTCTCTAGCTGCTTAGGGCTATAGCAACTCTGTACCATACCTCTGTAATGCAATTTAACTTATTCATACTTATTTTTGGTAGGTGTTTAAAAAATTCAACTTAAATGAACTCTATGTAACTGCTGAAAACAGTGAAATGGAAAGACAAGAAAACTTGGCAGAAAATTTATAATATTTTATTTTCTAGCTATAAACTTGATTATATCTGCCTTTCTCCCTTGAGCTGTGTCAAAACCCAAGCCTAGAAGCTGTCAGTTTCTTTTTAACAGTATCAGATAGACTTGTGGACTGCAGAAATGGAGCAGATAAATATTGGAATAAACTTGAACTTGTTTCTCAAAATCATGTCACCCATGTTTCTCCCAGAGTCTGAATCCCAGCTGAGAATGATGTTCAGATACATTGATTGTGTTGTGAAGTTTCAAAAATGTCAGAAATTGTATCAAGGTAATTTTTTAGGGATGGTGTTGGTGGTGAATCCTATACTTTAGTCTCTGTTCTTATTCTTTAGAAATTTTTCCTACCATTATTTTTCTGTGAAATATCAGCACAGTGTAGAATGACCACCCTCTTCTGTAAGGTTATGAGTACAGGTTCGCTCAGTCATGCACACAGTTATTGTTAGAGAGGGTTGTTGTAATGCTTTATTATTTTTTGACTCGAAAATTTCCTCCATCCTGGACATCAAAAACCTATTAAAACAGTTGTATTCCTAGATTTCTTTATTTTACCTGTGCCAATGAACAACACATCATATTGCCCGTCTTCAGCTTCCACTCTGTCCACAGCTATTTGCTTAAGGTTGTACTTCCCATCTGTTTTTACTAGAATTGGTCTTTTATGAACAGGCTTGATGGGCTGATACATCAGTGGATGACTCCTGGCAAAATGGACAGCTTCATCAGGGTAGTCTTTGGTGGTAGTGTACAGACCGCCATTCACTTTGCTGGCACACTGCAAAAACAGAAAAGGCAGATTATCCTGAAGGCTTGCCAAGTAAATTGTCTGAGACTATTATTGTTCATAGGGGTGATGACAAGTCTACACAAAACTGGACAGTAAAATAGGCACAGAAAAGCACTATAGGGTCTGTGACTGTGAAGTCCATGCTTTATGCATGTATGGATTATAAACCTCGAGAAGAGCCTTGGCACTCCCATGTTTAGAGACTTCTTCCTGTCTGGCATAATAAGAACAGACTAAATATTGATGCATTCAGATTTTGGCCAAAAAAAAAAAAAAAAAAAGCATTTGTTTCATTCCCAGATTCATATTGAAGTTGTAATCAAAATGGCCACTGAAAGAGGTAGAAGAAAGGAGTTTCCTACTCCAGCAGACAGAGAGTCATATCAAGCCAACAGGTCAGTAATTCTTGAAATCAATCTCTAGTCTAATTGCTTTGTGATTGCAAAATACGTTATCATAAGATAAGCATGATTAAAAATGATGATAATTCTTGATCTTCAGTATTTTAACAGTATTAAATTTTATTCTAATTTCTGTCTCATGACGAAGGTATTATATATCATAGTTTAGTATGGAATACCAATGTTTGTACTGATCAATCTACCACTTTGTAAAGCAAATACACTTCATGTGAATGATTGATTAAAAGAGGCTTATTCCTTTGGTCAAATGTGCAATTAGGGATAATTTAATGTGTTAAACAGAGAAGTTAATTTTAGGATGCTTTGCAAAGGATATGGTGTTCCTTAACTGCACATAAATTCTACATTTCGAGTTTGCTTCATGATGTCTAATTGGAACCATTTATGATTAAGCTGGAAATATCTCAGTAACCATTTACTTTCTCCAAATATTCATAAGGCAGTGTGGTTTTAAGAAGCATTTCAAGCAAAGCCACAGTGGCAGCATCTCCCTGCTTAAATTGGACTTTTTCAATCAATAAAATGAAATAAAGTACTCTTTGTTTACCAGAAACGGTAATTTTAAACTTGTGGCCAGCTGCAATTGACAAAAACAAACTCCTGCTCTTCTCAAATGGGGCAATGGTTGTTTCCAATTTTTGGGCTTAGCTTCAGGAAAGTATTTGTTCAGTGTTGACTTTAAAGTAATTGCATAATCAACCTAGTGATGGAGTTTTACTGACTATTTACCATGAAGAGACAGAGCAGGAGCCTGAAGATAGGCTAAGCCTCTGCTTTCCATGCACTGAACAGCATATCAAGTAAATAGGCATTGTCAACTTCCCTTAGTAAATTTCCAGTCTTAGAGAGATTTAATAAAAATAATCCTTTGCAGGCCTCTTGTTTTTAATTAAATAAAATCTAGTAGTCTAGAATTGAAGCGGTAGATGCAGCCATCTCTGAAGTCTGAGTACTGTTCTTGAGGTAATTGATGTCATTTTCAGAAGCATCCCAGTCTTAATACATTAAATGAATTGTTTGAGTAGCAACCTAGAGTACTACCAAAAAAAAAAAAAAAAAAAAAAAATGCTTTAAGGAGAATTCAGAGTAGTAAACTGTAGAAACTGTAGAATCCGTCAGACACTGCAATTCTAACAGTGATTTTCTATTTATTTAGCTCTTAGCTGTTTCTCATTGCTTATGGACTCCATTTTTTCCCATTCAATAACTGAGAAGAAAGAGTGCTAAGTCACAGAGATACCTAATAATAGGTATTTTTGGCCTCTTGTCACTGACCCCTTTTAATGGAAAACGTAATAGGTAGTTAGGAGTTGGACTAGATGACCTTTGAGGGTCCCTTCTAATTCAAACAATTCTATGATTCACCTTGCCAATATGCTGACCTGTTCTTTGGAAACCTAGGACTATGGACCACAGTTTTCACTTCTTGCTACTGAAAAAGTGTTGAAAAGACCTCTAAGCTGTACCCTTGATGAGCAGCCAAAAATGAATTAATTTTCTGTTAGCTTGCATAGTCAGCTACTCTGGCCTCTGATGTGCTCTGCAACTTATAGACAAACATGATAAACTGATTAACACTCAAGAAATATTTCTTTTGGGAAAACTATTATCTCTCTCTCTCTCTCTCTCTTTTTTTTTTTTTTTTTTTTTTTAATATCTGCTTCAGCTCCTGTGCCTTGCCTGTTAGGGAGTCTTCAATCTACTATGAAAGAAATGTGGCTATTCAGAGCCGAGGAAGAATAGTTTCTGAGTGGATCTTAATACAGCCTTTCTGTAAATCATTGTCAGCTTTGCTTAGCTGCTGGATCAATGCTCTGTCCTTCTTGCCAACAAATAGTTTTCAATCTTCAGTAAATGTAATACTATCTATGTACTACTGTAGTCCCTAATACTGAATTCCCGCCTATTTCAGCTCCAGTTGAAACAATGTATGGGAGGTCTACTGCCTGCAGATAAAATGAATACCACTTAGGGAATTTGTATCATGTCACCTTTGTAAAATATACATCCATTCTACAATCCATGCATGATAGTATCTCATTACTTGGTAAAACTGTAAAAACTGTAATTTGCTATCAAATAAGAAAACATTAATTGCTTTGAATTATACTGTTTTACTCAAAATTTGATAAACATTTATCTGTTTCTCCATTCCAACTTAATACTGATCATTTACTTCAATCAACATCAAGTAATCAAAAAAAAAAAAAATTTGGTATTGATATCAGAACAATACAGTGGTCAAGATGGTCAAATGATAGCATTTGAATCCCAGATTATCTCTTTTTTAGCATCCAATTCTGTATTTTGACTTAATTCTCTAACTCCAGGAGAAGAAGACATAAACAGTAATTTAAAATGAGAGAGGACATGCATGTAAAATTGTACTACGGAGAGAAAATTTGTACTGGTATGAACTAGATAAGCTAATAGGCCTTTTAACCTCTCATTCCTGTGATTCAGGGATAAATGTTTACTTCTGCAAATGATTGCTTTTAGTACAAAAGAGAATACTGATTCAGTTATAGAAGAAAAAACAACACTGAAAGTAACGCTCCAGCAACTGTTTATTCCACCATTAAGCTTAATAGAGTGAGTCCTTAGCCTGTGAGAAGATAAAAGAGGTGAAGTGTGAAAGCTGTGTGCGGGTTTTAGCCAAACAGCTATTAGAAATGTCTTTGTGCCCACACAGTCAAAAAATCTGCACAGTACGGACAAGTTAAAGGGTAGAACTTAAGTGGCTATAAAGAAAAGGTCCTTTTTAACAGATAACTATTGCCATGAATGGGTAAGTAGCCATATTGCCAAAAGACATTAGACAAGAAGAAATAGTGATGTTTCTCTCTGGGTTATTTTGGCATTGCCTGCTGTAGGACTTACAGCAGGAGGGAAAGGTGAAGGAGGCCCTGGATGTGCACAATCTGTGAAATGATGATGGATCCCTGCAATGCAAAGGGCACCCTCATACACCACTGATCTCCTCACCCCCTGAGGTAGGACATGAAATTCCTGGGCTAAGAATATGACAAAAATAGAAACTTCAGAAACACTTAAAAGTAGACTGAAACTACAAAATAGTTTGAGATCAAGATCATGTTTGTATGATCACAGAATCACAGAATGGTTGATGTTGGATTATCTTGTACAAACCCTTGCTCGAGCTGGGACACTCAAAGCCAGTTGCCTGGGATCTTAGAGATATCAGCATAGGAATTAGGAATTCCTTGAAGAAATCAATTACCTTTCTCTAAGTAATAAGTTTGTGATTTCCTTCAGAATTTGTTCACCAAATGAAAAGTCTAAATGCCAGCCCAGAACCAATCTTTAGATGACAGCATCCATGTATTTGCAAAGTATGTTACAGCAGTTGTCAGATGAATTGGATTTTAAAAATACATCTTATGCCTTAGTTTGTCACATTATTTTTTCTTCCACTGTGGGAAAAACAACAACAACAACAAAAAAAAAACAACAAAGTTTTTTGATTATATTAAACTGGAATATGCTGTTGATTCTCTGGAGAGTTCTCTGGAGAATTCTCTGGAGAGACGAGAGGCCTTGCAGAGAGTTCTAAATATCTTGGAGAAATTGACAACCCAACAAAGTCAAATGCTGGGTGATGCACCTGACACAGAGCGTTGCCAGACACAGGCACAGACTGGAGATGAGTGGCTGGGAGTGGCTCAGCAGGAAGAGACCTGGGGTGCTGGTGACAGCAGCTCAGCAGTGTGCCCTGGCAGCCAGGAGAGCAAATTGCATTTCAGGGTGCATTAAACAGAACAGACAACCAGTCAAAGGAAGTGATTCTCTTGCTATATTTAATATTGGTGCGATCTCACGTTGAATACTGAGTGCAGTTCTGAGCTCCACAATATAAAGTTAGGATCATTGAATGAGACCAGAGGAGGGGAATAAAGATTGTAACAGTGTTTCAAGACATGAGGAGAAGCTGAGGACACTTGGGCTGTCGAGTCTGGAGTAAAGAAGGCTGAGAGGTGACCTTACTGCTGTCAGCAATTTTGTGAAGAGGGAATATGGAGAGGGCCACTGCTCTCTTGTAACTGATGACATAATGCAAGGAAAGCAGCACCAGGGGGAGGGTCAGGCTATACATTAGGAAATATTTATTTACTGTGAGAGTAGTCAATCACTGGAAAAAGTCTCTGGTGAGGTGGTTGATGCCCTGGCCCTGTGCCTGTTAATGATCAGAGTCATTTGGACAATGCTCTCATTAATGTGCTTTAACTTTTGGTGAGCCCTGAAAGGTCAGGCAGTTGGACTTGAGGATCTTAGTCATTTCCTTCCCACTGAACTTTTTATTCTCTTTATCTTCCCTTTCTCTTCCCTTTCCTTTCCCACTTCTTTCCTTTTCCCTTTTCTTTCCTTTCCCTTTTCTTTTATCTTCAGGATGTTGGACCCTTAACACAAATTTGCTGAATTCAGGTCCCAGTAAGATTTTGAAAAATCCTGTGTATTTAACTCTCCTGCTTTCCTTTGGAATCTATTTTTCTAGTGCTTGATAAAACTTATTGCTAAGTCATTCCACATTTTTTTTTTCAGAAATGCTTTAACATATATGTTTAAATAAATACATCCTAGACTGTGAAGTTAGTAAGATTTTGCAGTTGTAGCAGTCTGCTTTTTCTTCCTACGTTTATTTACATTAACGAAAGTGTGGAAAATAGATTGTACTTACTGAACCAGGTCTAGGATAAGGTACTTTCCCTTCGTACAGAGCCCAGTGGTATTCTGGTCCTTCTTTATGAGCATATGGTCCATTGAAAGCTGCTCGGACGCTTGCCATATGGTAAACACATATAGCATATCCTCTAAATATATTGCTATGAAGTAAAATTCAGAGACATTGTTAAAACAGTATGATGTATTTGCTACATGTTATACTGGTATTATTATATAATTAAAAAGAAGTCTCACTTCAACAGTATTCAGGGAGAAAAAATAGTTTATGTTTCCTGTATGCTTTTCTTGTAACTACTATGTGCAATGTTCTTTATAAAAAAAATTTTATATATATGTTTATAATACTTCTCTGAGAAAGCTCAAGTGAAATTTCAATCTCCAAATTTCAGACTGATGATCACAGGCTCTAAATGAGAGAGAGGTATGGCAGGGAACTCAACTCGGGTCTTGTATGTCTTTGTGTCAGTGTATGGGAATGCTGGTCAGAGTTATTAGAACATAAAGACTAATCTGTGTAGATCAATCCACATATAATATATTTTTCCTTTCAAACATTATACATCTTATGCTCTTAGTTCTAGAGAAGCAATTCATTATTTTTTAAAGAAGTATCAATGCTCCTTGCAAAACAGTTCTCTCTGAAGTCTCCAGAAGGTGATCCAGATAATTTTAGTAAGGTGTTCACCTCTTCCTGCCGGCATAGAGAGCCAGCAAGAACAGATAAGTGCAAATTTCCTTAGAGGACTATATCTGTCTATCTTTCTTCAAAAACAATGAAGCAACAGAGAAAAATACTGGCCAAAGCATAGCTGCTCCTCTCTACCAGTTACATCCTAAAGTTAGATCTCCAAGAAACAAGCTTGCACTTTGATTACAGTGATGTGGAAGAGGAGGCCACCAGCAACACCACAGCTAATGATTTAGACTTCGCTAAGAAGTTAGTAGGAATTTAAGCTACTATCTGCTTAACACTGAATTACAGTGGAGCTCTTCAGGGAAGACAGGTGGTTTTCATAGACTGCTGTTATAACCACGCAAGTATAACCACGGAGTACATAAATGTTGGCACTAGAAAATTACCAGTTAGAGAAATACTTAGTTAATTCATGTTTTCTGGGAAACAGATAAACTGGATCATGAAGTGAGACTTCAAGCCACCATCACAAAGTAGTTTTTACATTAACAAGAAAGACCACTGTAGACAGAACAGGGATTAAACTGTTTACTATGTATTTTCTCTGTGCTATTCATCATGGAGCTTCTGTCTCTTCAACAGCCTGTTCAAACATTCCTCTATTGCTGCTATTATTCCTTCCAGTTGTTTACCTTGTAGTGCTGAAGAGGCCAAATATCACTGGATTTTTGTTATCACGAGTTTGCAGCAAAAACACATCCTCTGCAAAATATAAATGAAGTGTTATTGATAGCAAACTAATTTTCGCAGTCCCAAAGGAGACACTTCATTGTTTGTTGCGAGGGTAATCTTATTTAACTCATATATGCTATTTTTTAATGAAGATTTTAGATGCATTCTTTAAAAACAATACAATGAGTAAAGCTATAATTGATGACAACCAACTCCATATGCATGTTTTCCACTAATGAAAACATGTACAGTATAAAGTAAGACACATTATGAAAGTACATATTTTTCTATGATTATTTTAAGTTTGTTGCAGTTTAGGATATTTACCTAATTCATCAAAATGCGTATCAATTCCATTTCTCCCAGGCACAGAACAAACTAGTCTGGTTTTGAGGAAAGTGCTCCATTTATTCACAAGCATCCGCTGTCCTCCCATATCATTCTGCATAAAAAGAAACAAACACTTATGGTAATTTAAATAATTCTAGAAGCACAAACATCTCCACTGAATTAGTCTCTCTTTGTATCTCTTAATGTCAAAAGCATGCATTTTCAGACCACATGTCTATTACTAGTATAACTGCTTTGGAAATGGTAAGATGCAAATAAGATTGCACTGATCAAGTCCAGGCCTTATAAGACTTGTGGGTTTGTAAGAATTTTTAAATTCTGTATTGCATCCATGCATAGGTTAAATATACAACTGTTGTAAACCTCCTCTTTTTTGTTAACTGGATGTAATGAACACATTAACAAAACTTAGCTCTGCTTTGGGCGCTCATTGTGGGGTTTAATGAACATATTTGAAAATTGAAGCCCTGAATCTATACAGCTGGTACAGCTGGACAAGTCTGAGGCAAGTGTCTATAAGATGTTCTAACAGTTTAACAATTTTTCAGCAACTTTAATCCCCACTTTCCTATGGCTGACACTTTTTCTTTTCTTTTCTTTTCTTTTCTTTTCTTTTCTTTTCTTTTCTTTTCTTTTCTTTTCTTTTCTTTTCTTTTCTTTTCTTTTCTTTTCTTTTCTTTTCTTTTCTTTTCTTTTCTTTTCTTTTCTTTTCTTTTCTTTTCTTTTCTTTTCTTTTCTTTTTCTTTTTTTCTCTGTTAAGAAAATGGTGCATTTAACTCAGCAATCAGACTTCGTAACTTTAAATAGCATTCTCAGTAGCTATGACCTGATGTTCAGGTAGGTTGTGTAAGTGCATACTGAAGGTTCTGTTTAATAAATTCCTCTCACAACTTTATACTACTGAAATGAATGGATTTCCTCATCTTCACATTGACTTCTTAAAAATAAATAAAATCCATCTTACTTAGAAAAGAAGATATATACAGGGTAGATGCCTCTGAGTTGTAAAACTTGTTAGAACACAAATGAAAATATAAAAGCTGATAAAAAGGACAGTTCTTAAATCACTAGCTAGCTCTTTATTTTTTTGTATTCATGAAATCAAATTTGAACTACTGCATACAGAACGAAGACTGTTAAGGTAATGTCTGGATGATAAATCATTTGGAGTTTTGGACATGTGGAGGAGAAATATCTGTGGGATTTTTGGTCTAACCCTTGGCTAGAGATAAGACATTCAGGTCAATATATTTCAGACTAGAGGGAGTTATCAAAATAATCTATTCTGACATATACCAGAACATAGGGCAAAGAATTTGGCTTCAGGCCTTGATGCATTGTTGAATTCAGAAAGCAAACTGCATATGAGAACGATAATGTCTTAGGCCCTATTTGGTACTCTGTATACTCTGCTTTAAGTTATATATGGATACATTTAAAGGCATTTTAACAAGTGGTATGTTGGTGAACATATGTGACACACAGTATACTTTGGGTTGAAAGAACATTTTTTATCTTGTATCTTGTTCTTTGCCAATTAGTTTTAGGAAATCATCTCCCACAGTTAGGAAGGAACACAATTTATTTCAGAAATGAAATTGGATGCTAAAAAATAAACTTCTCACTCTGTTCTAGGCAATTCAATCCTTTGTTCCAGTTTCCTTTTGTCTGTACATTCTTCCTTATAGGATGTTGAGAGGAACAGGAATGATATATTGAATAAAAGCTATTATTAGCTTTTATTATTTTATTATTATTAGCTATTATTTAGAAAACACTCTATAGATGCAGCAGAAAGATATTTCAAATTTATAGAATCCCAAAATGACAGAACCGTGAATTTGGCAGGAACTTCTGGATACTTTTTAGTCCAACTGGCTGCTAAATTGGGTCATCTACAGAAAGTCACTCAGGGTCATAATCAGTTGGGTTTTGAATATCTCCAAGGACAGAGACTCCACAACCTCTCTGTGCAATCACTCTAATACAAGAAAAAGGTGATTTCTTATGGTCAGATAGAATATGGATGTTTCAGTCAGTGCTCATTGCCTCTTGTCCTGTTGCACTGGCTACAAAAGGATATCTGGTTGGATAGCTGTCAACCCTGCATAAATGCAATTGAGTCAAGTCTGCTCCATGCTGACAGAGTAGGAAAGTGAGAGGAAGCATCAGAGAGAACTTGTAGCTGGACTGGTCCTGTCAACAGAAGTATGAGGGGACATCAGTTAATGTCAGCTATGAGAGATACAGAAGGACCTGCAGACAATATTAGGGACAATGGAGACTTGATTGGAATTGAGAATCTGTGATGATAAATGAGTCCTGTGGGGAACTGTTCTTACTGCTACCACATATCAGCTCAAAGAGAGATGGAATTGAATAATAGGGTGTCTGAACTTTATTTTCATCTCTCAAGGAGAATTTGTTTCAAGACCAAATTTTGGGTTATTTTTGAATTTTCTAATATTTGAGGACATTGAGAAGCAGAGTTTTCAGTCAGATCTATAATCTCCTGTACATTATCAGATGCCATATTTGCCTGGTAGAGAAGGAAAAAAGAAAGGACAATGCTTCTCATTTGGGTATCAGAAAAAGGTTCTCACCACACACACGCGTCCCACTCTGGTGTAAATGGCATGAGTGCTTGTCTCAGCCTCTAATGCTTTTTCAGTAAAGAAGAAATACACTTTGTTATCGTCATGGTCTTCATTGTCAGGAATCATGTATGAACCAACAAACTTCGGTTCTTCAAAAGAAAACAAAATTGAATTCAGATAAAGTTTATTAAAACATATTTTTTTTTATTTTTTTCAGTCCTTAAAATCAACTGGTAGCAAAGAAAAAAGGAAAATGGAAGAGTCAGGGATATGTCAGTCAGAGAGTTACCTGAGTTGAACAGGGTGATATAAATAGGAAAAAAATCAGATATTTTATATGTGGATATCTATAGGACATATAGAATACATTAGTGTCAAACTATTTTTATCACTCTGATTCACAAGTCAGTATTCTTATGTACGTGTGCAAGAAAAAGAACTCTTTCCATTTTTGTTCTCCGGGGCTTTTGTATTTCGGTTAGGCTAAAACCTGACAATAATATTCACATAACAATCTCTGGTTCCATACAGATCAGGAATAGGAATGCTAACTTTGGAAAAACAGCCTCTTAGTTAAAGTTCAGCTAATAATTTTTGTATGAAAGCATATCTTCATAGACAGAAGTCACACTGTGTATTTTTGTCATGAAATAAAATAAAAACCTTCTGAATTTTTCCTGCTTTAACATTTTGCTACAGAGTTGAAGCCTAAGTACCAACTTTGGTGTGTGCTCCGTAACTTTTAACCTCACACCATGTCACGGTATGAATGATTTAATCTCACAGAATTGTTGCATTTTTTTTTACAAACTCCTTAAATGAGAATACAATTAGTTCATGTAATTAGTACAATTTCTTAAGAAGCAGTTGGTAATGTAAATATTTTCTAAATTCTTGTTCTTTATGAAAAGAAATAGCCACTGTTTTAAGATAAGGCTAGAGAATTCTTGCTTCCTAATTTTCTGAAGTGATTTCCAATATGTTTAAATACATTACAGATTTAAATTTCTAATATGGTGTAAATTAAAAACAAAATTTGAGGCCACAATATGGAGAATTTATTTAAAGGAATGACACCTTCCAGAGAGAAGAGCAACTTTACTTTCATATTGAGACATTTATGTGACTGTTACTATACATGTATAGCTGGCCTAAACACTCAGTTCAGCAAGGATCTAAGTACTGAGCTTAGAGTGGATATCATAATATTCCAAACATGCTTTTATAAGATGAATTCAAGTATGATTTCAAATTCATGCAGGAAAGAAAAAAAAAACAACCAACAAACAAACAAACAAACAAACAAAACCATGAACTTTTCTCTCTCTTCTGATTCCTGAGAAAACTGTCCTGACATTTGAGAGAAAAAATGTCCTTTCTAGCTATGTTCATTGAAAAGATGATGCACACCAGATGAAGCACCATAAAAGAAAATTATTGAATCTCCTTGCCAAACATTAGCTGTAGTTATGTCACTGGTAGGGTAAATTATTGCAAAACCTTTGGAGTGAGAAAAATCCAGAGTCTGGCTCATAACTGCAAAGAAATTTAAATTCTTTGGAATTCAATTACACTCCATGTTGAAGAGCATGAAATATTTTCTAAGTAAGTTCTCCAGCATAAGAATTTTCTCAATGCTTTTCTTGTGCAATAATTCTGTGTTTTTCTTCTAAATAATCTGCTTTAATTTTTATTTCATTTGACTGTACGATCATTGCATTTTTATTATTTTATGTTGTTGCATAACACCTCTTTAGCACAGAATGTGGTGAAGATTCAGCTGTTTGATTGCAACATAAGGAGAAAATGACCTCATATAGAAAAAAAAGAGCACCACGTTCTAATTGATTATATGTAATCAATTAGAAATGTTTAAAATAGCATTTTAATCATATCTAGAGTCATTAAATAATATGGAATATCCAGAGTACACTTTTAAAAGTGAAAAATGGAGGATTTTGAAGTTTCACTTCTTAAAGCTAATATGTAATCAGAATAAAGATTTCAATTTGTTAATTGTAGCAGAAAATTAATGAAAAATTTCATGGGGGGGGGGGGGGGGAGGGGGGGAAGATACTCTAAACACATTTACCTCCAATGAGATACAGACATGCAAGGACAATATCATTTAAATTTCTGGTTAAATAGAATTTCTCTAGTCATCCAAAGCACTACTGGTTCCATGTTCTTTCTTCTCCTATTTTCTGTACCTTTCAGCAGGCGCTCACTATCAGGTTCAGTTCGGAGATGTGCCATACGATTCATGGTGCGAAAGACAGCAGCATCTCTTCCCCAGTAGTCACTGTAGAGACCAGTAAAAAGTTCACCACCTGTAGACCACATATAAAACAAATAAAAAAACACCAAATTTGATAATGCTCTACTTTACAACAATATAATTTCCTTGAATATTGTGGGCACCACATTATAAGCATGGCTCACTATCCTTTGCTGAAAAAGGGGTGAGAAAGTGCCGGTAAGTTGCATACAGTTTAGAGGGTTTATAGTCATTGTTCCTATCAGCACCATAGCACTTACAGTTGAAACACTGGGAGGTCAACAATTTTAAAGTTTGTTCAAAAGGCAATGTCTTTGGAATAGATTCACACAAAAAAATGTGAAGGCGTTAAAATAACAACCACATCCAGCACAATAACATCTGTAACATCAAGCGCCTAAACATGATTATCTCACTCTCAATTCAGTTAGTGCCTGGCCCTGGAGATACCTACTCTTTATCAGAACCGAAGATTTCACGAGTGCTATGCCCCTGACCCATGGTTTGCTTCTGAGCACTTACAGATGTGCATTTGTCTTGTTAATGAGGAGCAGACTGTTACTTGATCCCAAAATTAGATGCAGGGTTTATGAGTATTTTAGAGAATCATAGAATCATAGAATTACTCAGGTTGGAAAGGACCTGAAAAATCATCAAGTCCAACCGCATCCTAACCATAGTACCCTAACTCTAACAACCCTCCACTAAATCATATCTCTGAGCACTACATCCAAACGGCTCTTAAACACATCCAGGGACGGTGACTCAACCACCTCCCTGGGGAGCCTATTCCAGTGGTTAACCACCCTTTCTGTAAAGAAGTGTCTCCTAACGTCCAACCTAAACTTACCTTGGCACAACTTGAGGCCACTTCCCCTAGTCTTGTCACCTGTCACCAGTGAGAAGAGACCTATCGTGCTCTCACTGTAAACACCTTTCAGATACTGGAAGAGAGTAATAAGGTCTCCCCTCAGCCTCCTCTTCCCCAGACTAAACAGCCCCAGCTCCCTCAGCCTCTCCTCATAGGGCTGATTTTCCAAGCCCTTCACTAGCCTCGTTGCCCTTCTCTGGACCTGCTCCAGTACCTCCATGTCCTTCTTGTACTGAGGAGCCCAAAACTGAACACAGTACTCGAGGTGAGGCCTCACCAATGCCGATTACAGCTGCAGGGTGACTTCCCTAGTCCAGCTCACCACACCATTCCTGATACAAGCCAGGATGCCATTGACCTTCTTGGCCACCTGGGCACACTGCTGGCTCATATTCAGCTGACTGTCCAACAGTACACCGAGGTCCCTTTCCATCAGGCAGCTTTCCAGCCACACCTCCCCAAGCCTGTAGGGTTGCTTGGGGTTGTTGTGACCAAAATGCAGGACCCGACACTTGGTCCTATTGAAACTCATACTGTTAACCTTGGCCCATCAATCCAGTCTATCCAGGTCCCTCTGTAGTGCCCTTCTCCCCTGAGGCAGATCAACACTCCCTCCCAGCTTGGTGTCTATGAAGACACACAAGTTTTATTAGGCTGAGATGTTTTCCCCTCAGCCTGCTGGAGCTGTTCTACTTTACCTGGGGTAGCCACATCTGGCTGTATCTTGCTGGATAAAGAACTTAAGTGTTCAGAGGGCAAGCGAATGGATGGCTCTCAGAGGTCCCTTCCAATTCTAAGGATTCTATGATTCTATAATTCTATGATTCTAAATAAGCCTCTTTTTCTCTGGCCTAGCAATGACTTGTTTTCATATCTACAAGCTATTCACCAGAGTAGGGACTGAGATCTGTACATCTGGTGGCAAATATTTACTGGCAAAATTATGAGAGCAGAACAGAGACTGATTTTCAAAAGGGCATTTACAAATTAAGCAAGGGTAGTGAAATATTACAAGATATGTTGATTGCCAATAATTTTTGAAAAATTATATATCATTAAATATAACTGCTGAATACATATGCTCAGAAATCTAGCCGATTGCTATCTGGGTCAGATATAACCAGAAATAATTCCATATTTTTTTTCTATGCATGGGTGCGATTCGCTATAAACAAATCAATCATTAAGAGTAATTTAGTTAATATCCATTTGGAATCAGAATATACATTTCTTAGTCCTAAATTTAAAAGCTGAAAATGTTGGTCACTAGGTGGCAGCCTTATGTCAGAAAACAAGGCAGCAGGAATTACCCTGCACAAGAAGGAAATTAGTTATTTCCAGTTCTTGGCTAATCTGAGTGGAGATTTCAGTGGCACGGTTTCCTACTCCTTAATCAAAACAAACAACTCGTCATTTCAAATAACATTTGCTGGCATTTGTAAACGATTACAGCAAAAGCAAGAATGTTGCTTGTTGGTCTCCCTCAGTGTGTGAAATTTGTTTATTTTAAGAGATATATATGAATATAATGGTACAATAACTCTAAATAATGATTCTGAACAGTTTAGAGTAGTTTGGCAGCTGGGGCTAGTTCAGAGACCTCTGCTGAGCATAGTTTTCCCACAGGCTTCACCTTATGAAGAATGGATATTATCTTGTAAAATACATGGTGGTAATTCAGTGTAAAACATTGGCAAGTGAAATTAAAAGTAAATATAAATTATAGCACCAGTAGAACTAACAGAAAGCTTTACTTAAAAAAAATGACAATAACAAAAAACACAAAGGTGCTTAAACAGAAGGACTCACCAGTTTCTGAATAATGTTCCAAGCAAGCATTACAATCCTAATTAATGAATTACAGTAGTCATAAACTCCTTTCTAAGAATTCCACTGGATATTTTCTTTTCTTCCTGTTCTTTTTTTTTTTTTTTTTTTTTTTGGTAAATTATGGTGATGTATAATAAAAATGAGGCTGTTGTCTTTTCAACCCAGTAATATAATGTGGAAAATAAATTTATGCAAGGTAGACAATCCTTCACATTTTGCTAGTGATCTAGATTAGCAGTTAGACATCCAAACATTCAGAAGATCATATGGGGAGGCTATTCATTCTATTTGACATAGGTATAAATTATCTGTATGCATAACTATCTGCTGGCATGTCACCCCACCACATACTGGACAACTTATCACCGATTTTACCTCTGAGATTCCAGGAGAAATAAACTGAAGTCTTCGGTGGATTTTGTTCCACGGAAGATAACTTACAGATAAAGACATTAAATCTGAGTTTGAATCTGAGTAATGGAGTATTTCTAAGCTAAACATAAGACAAGTAACAAGAGCGAACAGAAGGCCGAGAGAGAGAGATGACATAACACTGAGCAACGTGACACAAGTATATTAAGCATAATTCTGAGATCTCTCACACTGTTGACATTAAGCAGGTCTTTTCCTTTTCTGTTCAATAGCTCTTTGCCCATGAACTTTAAATGAAAGTTGTGAATCTTGAACACTGTTAGGTTTTTAAAAGTGCTGACTAATTCTAGTTTTAGAGAAAACTTGATGTTGTGTTTTGAAAAATCTTAGCACTAGTTCTACCTTTTCTCCTCCACTGGTACTACATATCATCTCACATCTATCTTAGTTGCAAAGTTTTATAGTGCTGCAGATCACTGATAAACCAGTGTCTTCCAGTAAAAAATCAACTGCAAATTGAGTGATTACACAGACCATCACCATTTTTTCCTCTTTTCCAGTCAAATTATAGCATCAGTGAGGAATTACATACACACATGCATAACAAATTAATGACTACAGTTAAGTTTAACACAGCCTGGTTACACCAGATGAAAAAAAAAAGTATGAAATCTTTCTTTTTTTCCTTATTTAAACAAATAAAAATCTCATAGCTCTCAAAAACAAAAACAAACAAAAAAATAAAACAGAAAATCACACATATACACAGAAAAATAGTTTTAGCTCAAGTGATATAATAGGAGTACTGCATCCAGATGTGGAGTCCTCAGTACCTGTTCAAGCATTCCCAAAGGAAGGCCACAAAAATGACTCAAGGGATGGAATACCTCTCCTATGAAGAGAGGCTGAGAGAGCTAGGGATTAGATGGGACTTTAAAGGCCCTTTCCAACTCTAAGGATTCTATGTTTGTATGATATATACACACTTTTATCTACTATTTGTTTCAAGCAAGCAAGTACATCAAAATTCTGCAGGTGTTGCTTACAAGGTACCTGTATTTTTTCCATATTCTTCAATAAGAATATTCTTCAATAAGAATAAAGCACATTTTCATTCAATCAAACCCAATTTTTATCTGAAGCCTAGAATTCCCAGATAACAACCGTTGAACAAACTGATGCCTAAGATATCAGAAATGGCAGAAAATGTTGATAAAATGTCAAAGTTCATCTAATAGTCTTTGAGCTACACCTCAGTTAATTTATTCTTTCCCCCCCCAATTATCTGAACATTGCAATTACACACCATCGCCACATGTAATAGAATCATAGAATCCTTAGAGTTGGAAGGAACCCTCAAAGGTCATATAGTCCAGCTTCCCTGCAATGAACAGAGACATGCACAGCTAGATCAGGTTGCCCAGGGCCTGGTCCAGCTGTGTCTTGAAAGTCTCCAGGGATGAAGCATCCACTATATCTCTGGACAAACTGTTCTAGTGCCTCATCATCCTCACTGTAAAAGACTTTTTTCTTTATATCTAACCTAAATCTACTCTCTTTGAGCTTGAAGACATTTCCCCTTGTTCTGTCATCACAGATCCTGATAAAGAGTCTGTCCCCCTCTTTTCTGTAGCTCCACTTCAGATACTGAAAGGCTGCTCTCAGGTCACCTCACAGCCTTCTCTTCTCCAGTCTGAACAGCCCCAGCTCTCTCAGCCCACCCTCATATGAGAGGTGTTCCATTCCATGGATCATTTTTGTGGCCCTTCTCTGGACACACTCCAACAGGTCCATGTCTCACCTGTAATGAGGACTCCCCATGTGGACACAATATTACAGGTGATTCCTCACCAGCACAGAGTAGAAGAGCAGGATCACCTTCCTTGCCCCACTCGCCATGCTTCTTTTGGTGCAGCCCAGGGTATGGTTGGCTTCCGGAGCTGCCAGGGTATATACTGCTTGCTCATTTACAGCTTCCTATCCACCAGTACCCCCAGGTCTTTTTTTGCAGGGCTGCTCTTAATCCTTTCATCCCGCAGTTTATATTGCTAATGGGGGTTGCCTTGACCCAGGTGCAAGATCTTGTATTTTGCATTTGTTGAAACTCATGAGGTTCACGTGGGCCCACTGCTCAAGCCTGTCTATGGTAGTGAATTCAATGTATATGTACAATCAAAAAAAATTATAAATATTTAAAGATGCAACAAATTAATACACAGGATATATGTATATAAACATACATACACACGTAAAGCATTAAGAGTTGTATTTCTTTTCACTAGATTTGCATACTTATCACTATGCATACTTACCTGCTTCTAATCCACATAAAATGCCTTTCATAACATGCAAAGTTAAAGAACATACAAAGCCAAGAGTTTTGATTTTGTTCTTGTGCCTGTTAACTGCACTCAAGTTAACTTCATAAGGAATAAAGGTACTTTGATATGAAAATAGGACGGATTAAGTACCTTTTTATTTTATTCTCACTTTAACATCCATACTGCATCCTACATAGGGCTATATCCATACTGCATCCATCTTACATTAGGTTCCTATTACTAACAAAGAACATGCATTTACTGCTTTTAATGTGATGGCTCTGCAGCCTATAAACTTCAGTCACTGTTGGAGTTTCTATTTAACAGAAGTTCTCAAACTGTCAGGTAGTTTTGAAGTCTTATGTGCTCTATCCATTACCATTAGTTTTACCAGAATAAGACACACAGTCTGATTTTTAGCAAATTATATTTTTCACCATAGAAAACCACAAAATCAAAATAAATTAGCGATTACTTATCCAATAAACTTTCTGACTATATTTTCTTCTTCTGTCACTCAACTTCTGTATTCTGTTCTGAGAGAAACTGCATTATTTTTAGTTCACTGTCTAAAGTAAATGAAAATACACAAAGACATGAAGCTGCTCTAGGACTGCAAACAAAAGGAACTATCAGAATGGATTCCATGGATAGAAGGTTTATCATCACTTACTTGTGAAAAATTTCAGTTAACAAAATATAGGCATAAGCTAATTTCTCAGCTTTCAAAAGCTAGTGTGATCTGAGTTAATCAGTGTGCGTGATCAGATATCAAACAGAGTTTGATTGAAAACAGATGGTAGAGTTCACTACAAAATACATATATATATATGTAGTTTACGTAAATGTGCACTCATCTAACATCTGTTTTGTTTCCTGATGGTGACAATAAATTCTTAAAAGTTAATTGTTCATAAATTGGAAAATTCATTACAAGCTACTTTACCATTGGGTCAGATGACCCGTAATAAAATTTAAAAGAACACAGATATAGTTTTAAAGTCATGAACTACTGTTTTCTTGAAGTGAGGATTTTAACTGAAGTGTTCGGATAGATACATGAAGTGACACAGCACAAACGTGTCTCTTTCCTACTAAATTAATCTAGCTAAATCTGGTTCTAATTAGGGATGGTATAAATGATCTTTAAAGCTAAAGAGCTTTTAAACTTTCATCAGAAGTAGATAAAGTTACTTTGTTAGCCTGATCCTCATTGTTAATCAATAGCTACACTAGTACAAATTGCTGTGTCAATGCAAGCTAGGGCTGTTTCTTCCAGAGGTGGAAGTAGGCTTTGGATTTTTTTGTTACAAAGAAAAGATAGGATTTGGTAAAAGTTTTGCTTAAAGTTTTTTCAAGGACATGCACATCAACTGAGCCTGAATGGAAGAGTGAAGGCATCTTTGAATGCAACCTCCAAAGGCAAATGACTTCATACCAACTAAACGAAGTTTTCATGTCCAAGAAAACTGGAGGATGTGAAGAAGATGGGAATCTCCAAGTGTTGGATGGAGGACTGAAAGACCAGTCCTAAGGAGTGCATAGTGCAGTTGACATGTCCTCCTGTGGGGTCACAGCCACCATCAGCTGGTACCAGCATTGGTATGAAGGAAGGAGCATCCCTTTCTTTAGAGTGCATTTGGCATTAGATACCTCAGTCTAAATTTTCAAAAATCAATTAAAAGATTCTTGAATTTTAAACATGTTTGCATTTCTGTCTTCCACTATATTCAAATAGATACCTGCAGAGGTAAAGTACATACAGTCTGTAGTTTAAGGAGCAGCATTAATTCTGTTTATTCTGTAAGCTGTATGTTTCTGGTTATTAGAATACAGTAGAATAAATGGAAATAACTTCTTTAGGGTGTTTTTCTTAACTACTGGGAATGTTTAATTCCAATAGAATTATAAATATAATCAACATGGCAAAGAATTTGCTTTGCTTTTAAAATACTCCATAATTACTTGAAATGGAATAATTTCCATTGGATCAAGGAAGCCTCTGAATAGCTTTCTGAGGTCATATTAGTCTTTGTGAAGGGGTGAAAGTTTGTCTGTTTTTTTTTTTTGGGGGGGGGGGTATGTATCAGTGATGTGATAAAAATATATTATTTTTCCATGTTAAACTTACATATTACAGAACACATAGCTTTGTGAGATTGATCTTATAAGTCTGTGACTGGATGTTCGAAACAGATCATGATTTACAAAGGAAAGGCCTTTTTAGTGAATTACTCTTGCAGATAAAACCGTGAGGATCTGTAGGACCTCTCGTAATCCAGGCACAGTAAAGAATAGGTCAGAAGCACAACAACAAATCACTAGTCTTGAAATGCTCAGTGGGACAATCTGGCTTCCATTTGAGCAAATAAAATTCGCATTGATCTCACAGTAGGAACATGATCAGGTTAATTTATTTACTTAGTTATGTCTGAGTTAAGGTTAAGAAGGACTTGCAAGTCCATGAGGTTTCAGGCCTACAGCAAATTCCATGGGATAAGCCCTTGTACTCAGGTTGAGTTAAGACTGGAATCTATTAAAAATTGTAGAAACAATTTGGAAATAAGGGTGGAAGAAAGGTATAACGATCTGTACGTAATGGATTTTGGAAGGTCCGACAAAATACAATCTAATTTTTCTGTGATTCCTTCATGGCTTCCTAAACCAACAACTCAAGAATTTGAGCTGTAATGTCTGATAATGAGAACAAACAATATTTTGATGAATTGGAGCAATTTGAGAGATTTGGCATCACTTGGTAAATATTCTTCTTGTAATTTGTTGCTGTAAATGAAAAAATAAACCTAGCTAATAAAAACATATATTTGTCACTCATGACCAGTACCTCCTCAGCACCATGGGTGATTTGTATCAATTCAGTTAATAATTAAAAACTTTAGCTGTCTAAATTAAATTTCCAACTCTTATATTTTAAATGAAATGTAAAAATAAATCTCTCCCTTTTTGTGATCTTGAAAAACTTTAAATTTATTTGATTCTTAGCCTCTCTTTTCTAGCTCTTTCTTTCAACTTTCAACTTTTTGAATGCTCAGTTTTCATTTTATTTGTGTTTCCTAAAAGCATAAAGTCACTGTGTTACCGCCGAAGCGTACCTAATTTCTACCTTTTACCTGCTGTTCCAGTGTGTTTCTAGCCAATGTACTATAATATTGCCATGTTTACTCCATCTCACAAAATATTCTCAGGAACAAATTACTGAGGAAAAAAAAAAAACACATGGTTTACTGTACTACAACTTAAAAGTTCACAGCCCTACAGTGATAAACATACCAGCAAAGCAATGAGAGACACTAGTCTGCACAGCTATCTGGCACTGAGGGAAATACACTGAATTCTATTGTTATAATTGTTGATTGTATGATCAACAGAAAATCACTCGTTTTTTTAGAAAACACAGAAAAAATGTTTCAAACTCAAAATTGCTGTACATTATAAAAACAGTAAGTGACTCAGATAAAAAACAGCAAAATTCACAAAATTCACATCTTTACAAAATACCTGTTATTCACATTACATCCCAAAAGATGAAAATTAGTAAGCTTTTCGTATTTATCTCAGTGGTCTAAAAGGCTAAGCTAGGCATATTGCTTTGCTTTGAAATAAAGTAGGAAATTATTTCCAAAATTGCACAATCAATCACTTCTTCAGGATCACACATGCCATTTAACGTCTACTAATTCCACTGAAACACGCTTGCTGGAATGAATGCTGCCTGAGATGTAACATTAATGTGAACAGCACTGTGAGGATTAAGTGTGACATGCGGAAAGCAGTGAAAGACTGACAACACCTTGGCATGCTGAAGAAAGATGCTCAAAAATGACAGACTGACACGACCATGAAGCTTGTGACATAAAGATCATTACCAATTAAGATGGAAGTGAAGGAAGAAGTAGGGTCAAAAGGGCACCTGCCTCGTCCTCTCTCAAATTTGTGCGATTCCAGTTGAAACAGATGATCCTTAAAAAAAAAAAAAAATCACAGAAAAGAGTGTAAGCCCTACAGGCAAATAAAAAAGTCCTCAGAGACCAGCTTTAACTTTGTTATACCTTTGTTCTGAATTGAATTCATTAGGGAGAAAATGCAATTACTGTTGCACACTGATATACTCGTAAAAATTATCCGGGTTTCTACAAATCACTGCTGTGTGTTCACCATCCCAAAAGAATCACTTAAATATGCAGTAAAATTGTACTTCTTTCATGTCTATGAGAGTAGGAAATGAATATTTCTCTGTCTTTCCTCCAAATTACCTAAACTTTAAATAGATATCTAGCCACAGAATGTATTTTCCCTCTTTAAACATTTTTTCCAATAGTTGTTAAATATATAATGCTGTGTTATCTTCTTTTGGTAGCTTTTACATGTTTATATAACTTCTTCCTAAAAGTATGCTTAGAAATGAATCCCTAGTTACAGTTTTCAGAGCAGATATGATTTCTGCAGAATATAGGCATGAAAAAAACATTGGCAACTTTGTTAAATTATGTTTATAAGTCTTTAAAGGCAGATAAATAATTTGCAATTCAGATTTTCATTTGGATTGCTGCTTTTCTCTCATCTTTTTCAAATGAACCCAATATTGTCTGAATAAATTATCAAGAGAGAGTACTTTTTAAAAGATTTATTAACCCCCCCCAAAAACCAAAACAAAACAATAACAAAACAGAAAACACAACCCATATAACAAAATGCAGAGGTTTGTGAAGAATAAAAGGGGAGTTAGAAAGAAGGCTCACCTATGAAATCTCCACAAGCCACCCAAACAAAGAATCATAGAATTGCTCAGGTTGGAAAAGACCTTAAAGATTACCAAGTCCAACCACAACCTAACCATACTACCCTAACAACCCTCTACTAAATCATGTCCCTGAGCATCACATCCAAATGGTTTTCAAACACATCTGGAATGCTGACTCAACCACCTCCCTGGGGAATCTACTCCAGTGCTTAACCACCCTTTCTGTAAGGAAGTTTTTCCTGACATCCAGTCTAAACCACCCCCCCCGGCACAACTTGAGCCCATTTTCCCTTGTCTTGCCACCTGTCACCAGTGAGAAGAGATCAACCCCATTCTCAGTGCAGTCACCTTTCAGATATTCGAAGAGAGCAAAAAGGTCTCCCCTAAGCCTCCATTTCCCCAGACAAAACAGCCCCAGTTCCTTTAGTTGCTCCTCATAGAACATATTCTCCAAGCCCTTCAGAAGCCTTGTTGCCCTTCTTTGGACCTTTCCAGTGCCTCAATGTCCTTTCTGAATTGAGGTGCCGAAAACTGAACACAGTACTCGAGGTGGGGCCTCACCAGTGCCGAGTACAGGGGCAGGATTACTTCCCTAGTCCTGCTCACCACACCATTCCTAATACAAGCCAGGATGCCATTGGCTTTCTTGGCCGCTTGGGCACACTGCTGGTTCCTATTCAGCTGACAGTTCATCAGTACACCAACATCAACTGTGTGACTAAGAAACTGCAGTAGTGTAGCAGTTTCAGTTTGATGCAACAGTTTTATTCAAAAAGCTAATGAAATACAATTTTTTTTCAAAATATCAAATACATTCAACTATGTATTCAGCAAACTAACCTCAAGTTCAGGTTGTTCATATACTTTAGTGAATGTTTTGTAAGGATGTTTTGTGAGGCATAAAATTATTTTTGACAGCACTCCCAGATCCCCTGGAATCGTGAGGTGAATGTGCCTGGACCTCTTCCTTACAGTAAACATGCCAAAAGAGGTCCAGAAGGCTATTTAATGATAAAAGTCAGGTTTTATTAGATTGCAAATTAGTACAACTCAGTATATCCCAAGGAAATATCTCAGTATATCTCAGTACATGTAGAGCGGACAAAACAGAAATAAACAGAAGTTGATAAGCAATTTCTTTCCTTTTCCACTGCGTCCTGATGGCCCTTGCATAGTTATTTATATGTCCTATTAGTTGTTATTTGCAGTAGCCAGAAAGATGTACTTTTGAGAGGTACAGAAAACTGAGTACATCCACTCTTTCTAATATCTTATGCACTTCTCTCCATCTAGACCATTCACTTCTGTCTACCCATCCCACACTACAACCTAGAAATCTCTCCCACTCAGCATCTTTGGGTTCAATTGTGCACAAAGTAAAACTATTACTTTCTGGTTAAGCACTCTACTCATGGCAGCTATGCTCTCCTGAAACTCTCTTGAAAGAAACACACAATATGCACAATGAGCAAAGATGTAGAAAGAATAACCACTGCATATGACAGAAAGCTGCTAAGAGAGTTTAGCATCCACACATTGATGATTAATGGAATATCTGTATGCATTTCATCTAAAGGAATGTATTCTTGATTTTTCACAAGGCCCTTCCCTTTAGCACACTGTTGACTTCTTAGATCAAAAATGAGCCAAGCTGTTGTACCTATCTTTCATTCCTATCTGTCTAAACAATAAATGCTTTTTTTTTTTTTTTTTTTCCCCTGCAACTTCTGGTCAAAAAGAAAGAATTCCATTAGTTGGATAGTTTCCATAGAAATGAGATGCGACCCAGAATACAGTTCTGGAAAGTAAAACATCTGTTTCATATCTACTTGAAGTGAAAAAGCCATGCCCAAAATAAAAACAACAAGCAACCCCCCTCAAAGTAATGAGTCCTAAAGTCCGTGAACTAACAAGGTACTCTCAATCTCACCTCCTCAGAAGCTCCCGTGTTAGCTAAAACCTGGCACATTATCTACAGTAGGGCCTGACGTTATGGCTGATGCGGCAGAAAATAATTGTTCTGGGTAGATACTGGTGTTGCAAAAATATTATTTTTTTGCTGTATCAGCTACAATTGCACATCAGTAGTAACCATTCCAATTCTGCTTTTGGGTAAATGTCAAACAATGAAGAAATATTTCTGCGTGTGTGGAAATCTCAACCTCATTTCATACTTTTCAAACACCACATACCAGTTATTTCTTTAAAACTAAATACTGTAATATTTTGGTTCAACAGTAGAAAAAGAATAGCAAGGAGAGAGTGGAATGGAAAGAAAAACCTTCTGAAAGTACACAAATGGAGTAGGAAGTCATAATTGTAGTAAAACATTATGTAAAGTAAATGTTCTAAGACTTTTTGAATGTGTGATGCTATTTATTCTCCAACCAGATATTAAAAACCTCATGAAAAAAACTTACCTTCTGGGATCTTGACTAAAGTAATTGGTGATGGATTAGGTCAATAAAAATATATATATATATTTCTAGATTGGAAGATGCAGAAGTAAGGGGGGAGATAAACAGTGAGTTTCAAATTAAAAAAACTTTTGTAGACTTAATACTTTTCATCATTTTTTTCCTACCAAAAAGAAAGAAAAAGAAAAAGAAAAAGAAAAAGAAAAAGAAAAAGAAAAAGAAAAAGAAAAAGAAAAAGAAAAAGAAAAAGAAAAAGAAAAAGAAAAAGAAAAAGAAAAACAAAAAGAAAAAAAGAAAAAGAAAAAGAAAAAGAAAAAGAAAAAGAAAAAGAAAAAGAAAAAGAAAAAGAAAAAGTATTCCATTCAAAGGAAAAAGGAAAAATGTTGTAGCCAATTAAAGCAAAACATGTTGAAGCATCAAATATTATCAAGTGATCGAATATGGAAAAAAAAAAATACTGGCAAAAGTTGTGTTATCCATATTTATACTTTAAGATTTATATTTCTTCCTATATAGAGCACAATAAGTAAAATTCCCTGTTGAAGGGCAATAGGTGATCTCACCTAGTTATAAATCACATTTTCTATTCAGATCTTCCTATGTTAAAACTTCAGTGATTCTCAGACCAGAGTCTTGGCCCAGTATAGGAGTCTTCCAGAAGATGTGGAAGGATTTTTAGTAACTGTACACCAAAATACTGTATGACAATGAAAAACCTGCTAAGTGTAGCTAACCATTCCCCTCAGAATCAGAACAAAATCAGTGGTGAAGACAAAGCTATTTCTTTTAACATTTATAACATGTATGCATTTAATGCAGTTAACTTTATAACCATGGAATGAAAACATTAGACAGTATGCACGGTGTCCTTTTACTATCTATATTTTAACATCTGGAATTTCTGAATGAGGATTATAGCTTAAATATATAAATCCTTGCTAACAGTGAAAGTAGATAAAAATCCGGATTTCAACTTAACTTGAAGAAGTTTCTAAGTGGATCTCATCTGTCTTGGTACAGGATGCACATCTCATAAAAGCTTGCAGATGCATGAAATTGTTTGAAAAGTCATTGCTAAGTGTAATCGGTGACTCCTCCAAAAGAGATTTTCCACCTTCATCATTTAGGACTGCATACCAAATATTCCATGGTTGCAGTAAATTATTCCCATCACTAGAACAAGTAACTGAAGATCAGGTGTTAAATGTGTCAGCTTCCACAGAACGCCAATTTAAGTGAAATAAGCATTACACATTAATAATCAGTTTTGAAGGCTAATACCATAATTCTAAACCTCCTTGCTATTTGTGACATTGCAGTCCTTTTAGAAATGTCACAAGAAAACTGTCAGTTTCATCAAAGGTTATCCAACACAGCAATTCAACTTTGCAATTTATTTTATGGGTACTTATCAGTGGTTAGAATAAAATTAATTAAAAAAAAAAAAAAAAAAAACTATGTAGGACTGGATGTAAAATTACAAATTTCTACATTTAGTATGGAAAAAGTGGTGCTCTGGCTTTGATTTATGATAACTTTGACCCAGAAAACATCATACACTTTCAAGTATTATTAAAACAATCATGTCATTTAAAAAGAAATAGAAGATATTTCCAAGGGCATCAAGCATTTTACCATTAACTTGACATGAATTGACAATTTTAGACAATGAAGAAGAATGTAGGTTATAAATAATAAAGAAAGAAAAGGTCAATCAGAGCCATTAAAATTTAAATACTGCATTTAACTTTTGTTGCAGAAAATTGTTTTCTCTCATGCCAAGTACTGCTTTGCTCTGGTTCAAGAAAGCATTTATGCATGTGATTAATTCAAAACATATGCTTACTTCCATTCCTATTCAGCAAAGTACCTAAGCCTACTCCCAGCTTTAATGCAAAGTCTGTATCTTTTAACTAAATCAGGGGCTTAAAAATATAGTGGATTTGGTTGGGATTTCCTATGACATTATTTTTATGAGAAAAAATAATTTGATTTTCTGTAAGTGGATTTTTTTTCCACTCTTAATTGTTAGTGTTTTCCAGGTAACAAATAAAGTAAAACATATCATAGTAATATTTTAAAAGGAAATTTAAATCATTTCATAATCGCTTGTTACATTTTTAGCTGTATATTTTCTAGGAGAACAATGCCTTTTGGCTTGTTTTGTTTATTATTAAAGAAGTTCATGCTGTTTATACTGTAGAATGGTAAATCATATTTAGAGTATTTTGACAGGGCAATTTTTTTTTTTTTGTGAAAGTTGTTCTTAACACTATCTGTAGTACTTCCTATTATTGTAAGTCACTGGACGAAATTCATTATTAGTATTAATGATCTCATGATTGTATGATTTTAGAGTAAGAATGACATTACATGCAAAGCTATTTCTTTTGTTTCATATATTTGGAGATGTTTTGAAAGAATGCTATCAAAAACAATGAAAGTTCTCCTGCAAATTGTGTCAAATGGTAAAAATGTAAAATGGGGGTGCATTGCTTGAGAGAAATAATGAGAAAGTTTTTTAGATATGAAAAGCATAGGGACTATGAACACCATGAATTTACCTTACTTAATTATAGGGCCCTGCTTGAGGAAAAAGACTGCTGGAAATGGATGGGACACACTGATTTCACAATGGAAGGACCATCTTATAAACTGCCTGGCTGAACAAGTGAGCTGATAAAGTGGGATTTCAACAAGGGTTATCAGAAGTGGGGTCTGCAAGCCGAGAACTACAACCCCTACCCTCATATGCAGGATGTGTGAGGGAGAGAGATCCAAAAGGGGATCTTAACATTCCTACTCCAAAGAGAGACTATTCAGAAGTATTCCTTGCCCTTGTGTACACTGGTGAACAAGTGCTGTGAGGTTATCTCTTGCTTGCATGGCAACATCCAGTCATAAATCACTTCCATTAAAGTCTATTGCAGTTTTGCCTTTGTCCTTTGTGCCAATTACACTGAGACACAAAATAAGGGATATAACTGGATTCACAGATTCCAAGCTCTCCATTTACTGTTTGTTTTTTTTTTTTTTACTATTCCTAATTCAAGCTAAACAATAAAGTAACACATAGGAAAAACTGTGATTTAAAAATTTCCCCAAGTTATGTACCCGATGAGACGTGATTGACAGTTATAAGCTCCATGGAATTAATGTAATTTATGAAATCTCCAAGATGGTAACAAACTCTACCCTGTGAAAAATAGAATTTCAAGGAATTCAATAGAGCAAATGTGTTATTTAAAATCAAAGAAAGCATTAGTTGGTCAGAAGTATTTATTCTTAGATTTTTTTAAGGCTGTTTTGATCTTACCCTTACACCTTTGAAGTCTGGCATTTTGTACAACCATAGACAGTCATGAATAGTAACATAAATTCCTTGGCTCCTTAGGTTAGGTTATGTTAAAGTTAATAACATACTTTCAAATCTTTTATTCTGAATAAAAGATTTGTAGAAAATTTCACTTGTGCCACTGGATTTTTTTTCTCATGTAAGAAATGAAAATCAAATGAATACAAAAAATTTTGTGATCACAACAGAAAATGAAGTGCAATTCACAGAATAAACCTCATCTTTAATTTTTTTTGCACTTTATGACATTTTTGTCATAAATACAGATGACATTTCTCAAATACTCTTTTGCCCTGTGTATTATCAAAATATTTTTTTCAGTGTTTTTTTTTTTCTTTGTATTCTTGCTTATCCATGCATTTTTATTTTTACACAGACAGACATGTTATATACATTATACAGAGGTTTCTTTTGGGAAAGACAAACCTTGGTTTCCCATTTTAAAAAGATAATCTGAAACATCACAAAATATTTCTGTGAATCAGCGGAAAATAATTCAAATATGTTCATCATATATATAAATATGAAGATATATATAAATATGTTCATCAAATATCTTCATCATCCTACTTTAATCTGCCCATTTCCCTCATCAAGAAGGCACTTGGTAGAAGAGATAAACACTAAAATGTATTTTTTTGCATAACAACAGAAAATAACAAACCTCATCAGGCCTGAAAAGACTTCTTACATCATATAGCTTATATGCACTGCAGACCACATTTAGACCAAAAAAAAAAAAAAAAAAAAAAAAAGCATACATTAGCAGTGTCTGATAATTACAATCTCCCATATTACAGGGGTATCTGATTGGTATAAATCCAACAAAGTATTTTAAGAAAATTCAAAAAAAAAAAAATCTAAAAGCAGTGGAAAAATAGTCAATAGCATGGAGTTTCTATCAAAAAAAAAAAAAAAATCCAAATATGTTAATAAATTCCTATTGAAAATCATCATAACACAGATACGCAGATGAGCAACGCTGGGGTGCTCCAGTAGTGAAAGAACTCTTCATGACAGAAGATCTTCTAAAAAAATTCCAAATGCTAATTTGCAAAAAAAATTATACATACTGGTTAAGTTGTTCTGTCTGCTTTCAGGGGATTAATACATTTAAAAATTACACTTTCCATGTTCATTCAACACTATTTTTTATTTTCTGAGCCAAATGGGGATTCACTATTAAGGACAGAGTTCTCAAAGTACTCGCTGAAACAGTCAGTTCTCCTCTATTTGACATAATAAAGATTATTTGGGAGTAGTACTTCTGAGAAACTGTTTTCAATCCTCTTTACTATGCAGTGACATATTGAAAAGATCAAATGTCCTATGGGACGAAAGTGCATAAAATATTACAGACTCTAAATCCTCCCTAAAAATTCACATTTTTTAGGTCTACACCTTTTATTCTACATTTAAATGAGTAAGACACATTGGGCACCAATGAAAAAAAAGTTTAAAATCTGGAGCTGTGTCAAACTGCTGCCTGGGTTTGCTAAAGGATTAGCAATTTGTGACTTATGTCAAAATATCTACCCTAAAGTGACAGAAATAATATATTTACACCGATTCATGTTAAATACTCTGGCAAAGGAAAAAACCTGCATATAGAAATCACAGGCATCTATCCTTAGCAAGTGATTGAATTTGTCAGAATTTTAGAAGATACAGTTTTGTATAACCTTAGCTGTAAAGATAAATTCATAAAGGTCTTGTGGCATAGAATAACATTAACAACTGTAGTGGTGGTCAGTAGGTATGAAAGTTCCAGAAATCCCATAAGGGATCTCTATAATTAAAAGCTTTACATGGACATGTAGTCTTATAACTAGGGGCTACAGAGAATACAAATACTCTGCACAGAAGCAAAGGAAGTTAATCAGGGAACTTCTCTTGCCCTTACATAGCTAGCCAAGACCTTCCCCATTCTTCAATTTTGACAGTCTAACCTTGTCTAGGGACTGCGAGGATCGCATCAGAACAAATACAAGATAAATACCCTCTCATCTGATGATTATTAACAATTAGGGGACAAAAGTCATGAAAAAAAAAAAAACCAAAAACAACCTCCCAAGCAGCTAACAGTTACCACCCCCAGCCAATTCCTTCCAGCTTTATGGTGTTCTGCACAGTGTCACATGGAATGGAATGACCCATGGCCTAATTCTGGCCACCTGTCCTGGCTCTGCTCTACCTCTGCTGCTGTGCTATATAGGCAGTAGCTCTTCTTCAGGTAGCCTGGTCTTTTTTCTACCCCTCAGCAACAACCTGATGTTGCTGTTAACACCTGTTTGTCTGAATCCAGGATGCATAGGAAAAAATGTCAGAGACTGGAATGACCTACCTATTCCCATTAAGTTACCACACCGGTAGAATATTGGTCTAATGGCTTTATTCCCGTGTTGATTCATTTTTTCCTGGCCACCTGTCTTTAAGCTTCCAAAGTACAGGCTTAATACAGTGGAAAATTCATTTTATGTGACTTATCAATGAAAAAAAACTCTGCCAAATTGAACTTAAATTCCATGTGTAGTCATATTTAGATAGAATCAAAAAATAACAAATGCCACTCCATTTCATAGATGAGGAGTACTGTCAACAAACATGTTGTCTACTGCAGTGTATAAAACTGACTGATAAGAACAATGGTACTGATCCAGAATACTTGGATTTCTCTGAGGCATTTGACTATATATGGCTGTGATGAAAGAATGTGCATTGTGAAATTCTTAAGGAATGTGAACTACAGATATATATTAAAGTGTAGTTGTTATTAGGTACATAACAGTTAATCCTCTTTTCCTGAAGATTTCTTTTTGATAAAAAGTTAATTTATTTGTTTACTTATTTGATGAGGGGTCTGGAGCACAACTCTTATGAGGAATAGTTGAGGGAACTGGGATTGTTTCTTCTATAGAAAAGGAGGCTTAGACCTTATGACTCTCTACAACTGTTTGAAAGAAGGTTGAGTTGGTTAGAAGGTTGAGAGGTTAGAGTTGGCCTCTTCTCCCAGGTAACTAGTGACAGGACGAGAGGGAGTGGCATCAAGTTGCACCAGGAGAGGTTCAGGTTGAATATTAGGAAAAATTTCTTCTCCAAAAGAGTGGTCAGGCACTGGAACGGACTGCCCATGGAGGTGGTTGAGTCACTGCCACTGGAGGTGTTCAAGAAAAGTTTAAATGTGGTGCGAAGGGACATGGTTTCATGGGGAAATATTGGTGGTGGGTGGATGGTTGGACTAGATGATCTTGGAGGAGTTTGCCAACCTTATTTCTCTGACTGAAGAGTGATTTAAACAAGAACACAACTTCTTTATGGTAAAATTCACAAATGACAGAAAAAGACTGATGAAGTATAAAAAATGAAGAATAACAGGTACTCTGAGTGTGTTATAGAGTGATCTAAACATTGAGTTAAAGTTTAGAAGCTGACAAAGTAAATTTTAAAACATTTGTATCCGAAGTGCTATACATTGGAAAAAGGAACACAGTTTTTACCATAAGAATGCTTAAAATCCAGCTGGCGACCGGTCACAAGTGGTGTACCCAGCGGTCGGTGCTGGGGCCTGTCCTGTTTAATATCTTTATTGATGACCTGGATGAGGGCACTGAGTGCACCCTCAGTAAGTTTGCAGATGACACCAAGCTGGCTGGAAGTGTTGATCTGCCTGAGGGTAGTGAGGCCCTGCAGAGGGATCTGGGTAGGCTGGATAGCTGGGCTGAAGCCAATGGGATGGGATTCAACAAGACCAGAGCTGAGTCCTGCACTTGGGCCACAATAACCCCGGGCGACGCTACAGACTTGGGGCAGAGTGGCTGGAAGACTGTGTAGAGGAAATGGACCTGCGGGTGTTGATTGACACTAGGCAGAACATGAGCCAGCAGTGTGCCCAGGTGGCCAAGAAGGCCAATGGCATCCTGGCTTGTATCAGAAATAGTGTGGCCAGCAGGTACAGGGAAGTAATTATCCCCATGTACTCAGCACTGGTGAGGCCGCACCTTGAGTACTGTGTCCAGTTTTGGGCCCCTCACTGTAAGAAAGACATCAAGGCCCTGGAGCGTGTCCAGAGGAGGGCAACAAAGCTGGTGAGGGGTCTTGAGCACAGGCCTTATGAAGAGCGGCTGAAGGAGCTGGGATTGTTCAGTCTAGAGAAGAGGAGGCTCAGGAGAGACCTTATTGCTCTCTATAGCTACCTGAAGGGAGGTTGTAGTGAGCTGGGGGTCAGCCTCTTCTCTCATGTGACTAGTGATAGGACTAGAGGGAATGGCTTCAAGTTGTGCCAGGGAAGATTCAGGCTGGACGTTAGGAAATACTACTTCTCTGAAAGGGTGGTCAGGCACTGGAATGGGCTGTCCAGAGAGGTGGTGGAGTCACCAAGCCTGGTGGTGTTCAAAGAGCATTTGGATGTTGTGTTGAGGGACATGGTTTAGCGAGAACCATTGGTGAAGGGCAAATGGTTGGACTGGATGATCCTGTGGGTTTTTTCCAATCTTAGCGATTCTATGATTCTATGAAATGGTGAAGGCTCAGATCCTTGTTCAGTCAGGCTACCTTCCAGCATTAGACTGAAGTATCTCATTTAGTATCTTGGATATCCTAGGTGCCTTGTTAGAGCTGACAATGACAAGCATCTCTAGAAATCTTAGTTATCGAAACTAAGTATAAAGTTAACTGGGAAAAATCTGAGTTTCAGAGAGTAGCTTTGAATCAAGTGCCAACGTATAAAAATAAGATTTCTCAGTGTGATGCTGTGCCAAGAACTCAGCACTTGAGTCTATGGAAAGAGGACTCTCAAACGAAGTAGGGAAGTGACCTTGCCTCATAAAATAGCTCGTCTGGTTGTAGTGCATGCCCTTCCAGAACACTTAAAAATACTGCAGAGTTCAGAGGAAGGACACAAATATAATTGAGGAATCCTTGTGATAGGAGGATTAAGGAGCTATATTTATTCAGCTTATCAAAAAAGTGAAGAGGTAGCTTGATCTTTTTGTATAGGTACTTATACACGGAAAAGATTTGGAAAAGATAGAGACTTTTCAACTTTGCTTTCACAGGCATATCAAGATTAAATGGCAGGAAGCTGATGTTAGATAAATTTAGCCTTGAGTAAATGGAAGTTTTCTAAGTGAAAGAGTATAGTTGTCATTATTTGGATTATTTTAAATGATAATGCATAATTTCCTGAATGTTTTAATGCAATATTTGGGAGAAATAATCCATGTGGTATGTGACTGACCACACAAAATGTTCTCATTCTGGCCCTTGTTTCTATTTATGCAACACCCATTATCCTTTTCCTTGTGAAGAACTCAGTGGAAGAGACTTTCCCTTTCTGCGTTACCCTTACCGGAGATTCGCATATCCAACTATTCATTAAGATAAATATTACAAGCATATCTCATGAACTTGAATTTCTCACATAGACATATGCATTGATTGGGAAGGACATTTTTTTGTGTTACAAGACGATGTTTATCTTTTCAGAAAAGGATCAGAGGCTGGTTAGATTTGAAGATGAAGTTGTTCTTTAAACTGGGGCAGAAAATTATTTCATATATTGCTTGGCTAGTTCTCACTCATTTTCTCAGGAATACATAGGTAAGTTGTGAGTTCAGCACAAAATACTTTTTCAGGTAGTACAATACAAAATACAAAACTTCTTTAGGTTAAGGTTGATGTAGATCTTTGTTTTGTAGTTTTTTCCTGTTACACCAAAGCACTTATGTTGTTTGCTATGAGCATAGGGATAATGTCACCTAATAAATTTCCTGCCTTTTGTGATTTTAGGAGGCATTTTAATTTCTTTTGAAATGCACACATTTAGTGTCCAAAACCTGAATTGTTTTAATTGAAATAAAATGTAGTGCATCTAGATATTTTGGTGCAGTTTCACAGCCTGCAAGGTGAACAATCAGATTACATGATATAATCATTTCTGGTTAAAAAAAACAAAAACAAAAACAACTATAATAGTAGTTTGTTTACTTGATATCACTTTGCATACATGGACTCTTGGCAACAGTTTAAAGATAATCTAAATTGTTTCACACAAACTATAGGTAACAACTGCAATAAATAAGCAATTTCATAGTATTTATCATTGCAGATTTAATTTCATAAGTAGAATGTACTGGTAAACATAGTAAGATTTAGTTGATAGGTTTCTAACTGGTGGCTTTTTATCCTCCCAAAGAGGAACACTTGATCTCTGAGCAAATATTTTAAGGGTAAGAATTTGTCACGCATTCTGTGTAATAAGGGAGTGACCAACACTCACTTCTGTTTGGTTGATGAAACCTGATGTTCCTACTCCTTAATCCTCTGCAGACTGAGAGCTGAGATGAGTAATAGGAAAAAGCATGGAGAGGGAATAACTGAGTAGATCATTCTGTTTTGGTTATAAAAAGATATGTCAGAAACAATATCCTAGAATAATATACATAAATATGTATATAATCTTGTTCCTAACCAAAAAGTGAAAGAATTATGACATTACCAAATACTGATCAAGAACAGAAAAGTAAAAATTAAACTATGACTTGAACATGCTTTCTTAACTTCTGTGTCAATTTACTTTAATTTGTTAAAGCACGAACTGAGGGGCTTATTTTGCCTCTGTTTGTCTGGGGGAAAGTTTATTGCACTGTTGAACCTTATCTTATTTTTGTTCTGAATTAGAAAATGAAGTATCCTTCCCAGAATCCAGTGAAGTATTAAGGGGAACACAGGTTGGAAAAAAGGGTATGGTATCAGTTTGTTATTGTTGTTCCCCAACTAGCAGAATTCCATCAGGCTAATTGAATAAGAAATAGGTTGGTAAGGAGTATGTTAGATTAGGGACACTTAGGGTAGGCTCTGTGAAACCACCAGTGCACTTTGTGGAAAGGATGATTTTGTCATCAGCCTTCTGAAATGGAGAAACACAACTGTAGGCAGTTTGATGAGTTAGATGAGGTACTGAAAATGGTACTCTGCCAGCTCACTGTACAGAATTTTTTTAAGAAAAATTCCTAATCACAGAATTATAGAATCATTTAAGTTGGAAAAGATCATTAAGATCATGAAGTTCAACCATCTGCCTAGCACTACAAGTTCATTGCTAAACTATATCTAAGAGTGCCACTTCCACATCTCTCTTAAATACTTCCAAGGATCGCAACTGCACCACCTCCCTAGGCAACCTGTTCCAATTTTTGGCCACCCTTTCTGTTTCCACTCTGATCTGGATTTGTTAAAGTTGCTTTTTTTATTCATTAACTGGGCAGTCTGGAGCTCTAAAGAGCTTCTGGAGCACCACTAGGACCTTCTGCTCTACTGAGTTGATAGCTCATTACAACAAAAAACATTGTCTGCAGATTTATCTGCAGTCTGCATCTTAGTCTAAGGTTCATAATAATTCACCTACAGCATCTTGAGCTGTTCGCAGCAGTACAGGAGTACTTTAGTAGCAAATACATGTAAAGAAACAAAAATTGATACTGAAAAAATTCAAAACTGCGTTTCTTTCAGTACTCTTTTTTTTTCAAAAGAAATGGTGAAGTGAATACAAATAGAAAAATAAGAGACTGAATGGCAGATGTTTTATTTTATATTTTATTATACATGCGTATATTTTTAATATTTCATTTTACTCTTTTTCATTTTCCTAGTGGCATCAAAAGCAGCAAGCATGACAGTGGTGGAGTGTGAAAGCATAGTAATTTATTTCTTTTTATTTTCCTTCATCTTCTATATCTGATTTGAAGAATTATCTCAGATTTGTTCTCTCAGAATATGTAATTGTACATGTTGATTATATCATTTCACGAAGTTAATGTATTTCATGAAGATAATGAGCTCCTGTATTGGTTGACAATTGCCTTGTATTTTGTAGGTAAAAGTATCTAGTATGCTCTTGGTAACAGCAGTTCAGTTGCTCTTTCTGCAAAGTTAGCACTTATATTTTCACCTATTTGCAATTTATTTCTAAATGACAGAAGAATGTTGGTTAATTTGAAGAGATGTTTAGACTTTGGAAGGCAACATTCATCAGGGTCAAAGTATTCAGAGACATAAAGAAAAAAAAAAGCTGCATGGTACTGTCAATGACTATAATTGCATATTTTTAGAAAGGTAATATCTGGAAACAGCTTTACTAAAGTGAACAGCCTGGAAATCCAAAGCAGTATGATTTAGTCAAATGTTACAGTAATATAACTGCATTAATCTGTTAGATTTTTAATCTTTCAAATGGGTATGAAGTGTATCATAAAAGTTATATGTAATTAGATTTGGAAAAATATATTTGTTTATACTTTGATGATAGAACACAAGTTTGAGGTTGAATCCAACCAATATTGCTTGTTGTTTTATTTGAACAACATATTCAAGTGTAATTATTTTAAATATTTAATTGAAATAATTAAAAATTACTAGAACTATTTAAACTATGAAAATAACTAGTATTGTGATATTTCTATAAGCCATAAAAAGCATGTAAGAGGAACTTCAGTGTGTAATGTATCTTAATAAAACTTAATTGTAAAAGATTTCAGTTACAGGATACTAAATTATATTAATATTTTCTAGAAAAACTGCTTATGGAAGATGACATTCTACTGCTTTTTTTTGTGAAGCTTAAGGATTCTGATTTCCAGTAATTTCCAAGGAGTAATGATCCGCCAATTAGATAACCAAATTTGGTCTGGTTTTGGGACAAAAGTCTCCTTTTGGTTTCAAATGCTTGGTGATAGGAGCCCAGTTTACGGCAAGGTACAGCTCAAGCCTGTTTTTTTTTATGAGGAAGTATAGGTCTGTAGTTGAATAAGAATGTAAGACTTCCAGAAGAGGCAGAGTACTCCTTTTTATAAGCCGGCATGTGCCTCACAAAAACATGCTAAATATTGGATTGGGACAGAGATTGCCATACAGTATGAATACAGTCATGAACATGGCTTTGGGATATTATCACAGCCCAAAGGAAGAGCTGTAATGCTTTATTTGCTTACCAAACATCTATTCAGAAATGGATGACTTCATGTAAACATTCATTATTAACCAGCAGCAAAATATATATTTCTACAACATGAGTACTACTGAGCCTGAACAGCAAGAGCCTCAGTTGGATATTTTGTTACACAAAACAAAGTATTTTGGCTTCTATGGTAAACTGCAAGGTGAAGGTTGTAGAATATGTAGTTCTACTATTTTGTCAAGTTTTTAATGCCTACATCTTTAATTGTTATTACCATGCACATTATAATTCAAAACCCTGAATTTTTTTACAGAAAGGGTCACATGTTGTCTGGACAATTAGCTCAGAAAGAAAAACTAAGACTTATGTTTAAGATAGGGAGCACAAAGCATGTATTTCTTCTATGCTGATTCATAATTCCACATGGAAATGTAAATCTAGCTATATGTGCTTTGATAGCTAGGTTTGTAGATACATAGAAGTCTGCTATAACAATTCTTTCCCTTTTAGACTTTATACATCCAAAAGTGTGCAAAGTGTCATTGTTCAAAGAAGGTACATAAACCTCAAATATACCTTGTACTACTTAGAGACATTCTGTTTAGAAGTTGTTTTTCTACAACTATACTTAGTAATAAAAATGAGTTCAGAAAAATGCATGGAGTATAATTCTGTTGTGAGTCTTCCGATGAGGCTGGCTAGGAACCAGCAGTGCCATGTAGGGATTGCTGTATTCCCTAATTAGGCTATTTCCGTGGCTGGATCTAAAGACTTTGGGGAGCAGCTGCCAATCATTTATTATTCTCCCTCCCATGAAAGTCGGACAGAAGACAACAAGAGAGCTGAGGTGAAGGAAATTGAAGGACAGTAATTGGCAGTTACTTTCTCAGGATACTCTCACTGGAGAGATCAACAGAGTTTAAACTGCAATTTTCTGAGGACAGATTTGGTTCCTCAAATTCCTTTTACTTTCTGCAGTAAAAAGATATCCTTATCCTGCAAGATTACAATTTGCCTACTCAACCACATACCATGCGTTATTTTTAAACTACTATACGCATGGCACCTGTCTTTTTTAATCCTATAGTCAAATTTTCAGATAATGGAAACTGATATAGCTACTACTTATAGCTCCTGGTGTAGCAAATATATTTCTTGTTGGTCTACACAAACAGAAAAATTGTATTTTTTCCATGACTTCAGTGTGGGTAAAATTTTAGAACTTCAATTTTACATGTGAGAATAACTGACTAAAAGAAGGAAAGTAAAGATAGTGATGTGTTAGGGAGAATTGTGAGCTATACATTCTTATATAAAAACTTTGTTTCTCATTTTTTGTGTTGTTTTTTTTTTCCTATTTTTATTGGCTTGTTGATTAAGTAGAGTTTCTAAATATACAGATACCACTTCCTTTAAACTATCCCAGGAAGCCTGACACAAGGTTCCTAGTAGGGGCAAAGACATGCCGAGTTTCTTTGTTTTAAAATTGCTTACTGTTTAGTTCCAGAATTTTAGAAGCCAGTGTCAGATAGTTTCAAATATAAGTCCTGTAATGGGTTCTTAACTATTGAGCACTGTTGATTTTAACAGGTGATGATGCATAGCATAGACTGGATTTGCATTTCTGGTGTTGTGTGTTGTTCCAGTTTCATTTTTGAAAGGTATGAAATATAGCTTCTATGAATTGCTAGGCACAAAACTGTCAGCTAAATATGGAATGACAATTAAAGTGTGATGTAAAAGACAGAATAAAACCAGATTGTTTGGAGAACTTAAGCTGAAACTGAGTAATTCTGATACAGAATAACTTGGAGTAGGTTGGAATGGGGTGGGCTGGAAGAACATCCACTTTGTAGTTGCATACTTAAATTCAGGAAATCACACAAAACAAGATAAAAGTTTGGCAAGAAACAATAATAAAAAGACATCATCGCCATCAATAACAACAACAAAAAATGCAGTGTATATTTGCAGTGTTTCTTTCTCAAATGAAGGTAGCCAGATCATAAACATATAAAACTTATTTCAAAGCCAAACTTTAATTTTCTAGGATACAGTAGACTTTTTCCAGTTTGTGTAAGTTCATCTGCATAAAACTTTAAAGATAATGCATTCTTGTTTTCATTATATATGGACACATACCAACTGATTCTTCCATAAATAGTGGGATTCCCTACCATTTATTTATTTATTTTTACCTTATAGCAAAATAAACAATTTCTTCAGCATAACTAAGTATATGTAAGGGATAGTTTTAAACCACTAGACCAGGGTGCCCAAAGCCACATTCAGCCTGGCCTTGAATGCCTCCAGGGATGCGGCATCCACAACCTCCCTGGGCAACCTGTTCCAGTGTGTCACCACCCTCTGTGTGAAAAACTTCCTCCTAATATCTAACCTAAACCTCCACTGTCTCAGTTTAAAAACATTCCCCCTTGTCCTATCACTGTCCACTCTTGTAAACAGCTATTCCCCCTCTTGAGCAGGGGGACTAAAACTAGATGATCGTCGTGGTCCTTTTCAACCCAGGCCATTCTATGATTCTATGGTAAGTGTACAATTTCCACATTGAATTTCAATTTTAATATTTCCATCTGGATTTCCAAGGTCCACACCTAGGAATATAATTTATACCTTTACTCACAGTTTCAGTGTTATTATATGTGGAGAAATTCAGTCCCTCAAGAAGGCTTCTCTAATTTATTTATTAATTTATTTATTTAATTTTGTAGGGAATTTCAGAGTATACTCATTAATTGCAGGGTTTTTTTTAGACTATACAAAGGAGCAAGATATGAGCAAGATCAGTCCATCAGTATTTAGGTATCCATGCAGTAATACATATTTTATTGCTATAAGCTGGACTAGGTTAATTGCCTAATTGTATTTAAAATGAGATATTGTTGCAGTTAGAGATTCTTTAATACTGGTCTAATCTAAAGGATTTCAAACAGTTAAAATTGTCATTAAGGAGCTAACACATACTTGCTTAATATGATCAACAATAAGAAGCTGAATTCAATAAAAAACAATTAAGATATTTCACATTCCATCCAACTAAGTATGTGCAGTACAGTACATTATTTCCTAAAACAAACAAACAAACAAAAATATTAACTTGAAGTTCTTTGCCTAATTCTCCAAAATATAACTTCAGTAATTAATGAGTTCCCATTTCTCAATTTTGGACAACTATCACATTTCATTTGGGAAAATATCTCCTATATGATTTGTACGAGAACTCCCAGCACTTCAATTTAAATATTTATTTTTAAACATAGAGGCTTTACTGGAATATAGGCCAGAAGAATTATTACTGTAAAACAAATTTCTTACCTCTGATGGATGTCCAACTCTTATAAACGTACAAACTGGATCAAAAGCTCCTGTTCCACAAGCCAGAAGATGCGTTCTATTGTATCGGTGAAGGACACGGACATAATTAGCACATTCATCCTAGATCACATAAAATATAAACATAGGAAAATCTTAGCATTTATGTTGAAATGAGAAAAAAATAATGTATATATATATATATTTAGTATCTCAGGTGTCAGGTGATGCTCTTCATACTGAGAATTTCTTTTCTGTTATTTATAAAATTTTTGTTCTCCCACTTTATACTAGTACTTCAGTCTCACCAAATCCATGAATGGGTACTTACAACATGTTTAGAAGGAAGTTTAGAGCTCTGATTTATGCAACTTACTCCAGGCAGGAGTGATTATATTATTATAAAACATATTTTGTGCTTCTTCAATCTTAGGTACATTTCACAAATCTAGATATTTGTTTCATTAACTTTTATTAGATGCTTAGAACTTTTATTATCTATCAAGTCAAATGAACTTTATCTCAGGAAAGTAACACTTTTTCTCCATAAGACTACTGCATTTGTGTGTGTGTGTGTGTGTGTGTATAATGCATTGCTAATCAATACTTTTTATATTGTATAGCCTCATGCTTTTTTAAGTTCCACCATTCAAGCTCTCCTTTGAAGAAGAAATTATTCATTTCCCCCAAGGCAATACCCTGGGTCACATTAGTGTATTTGCAGCTTCATAAATATTACAATTAACAAAATTACAGGCATTATTTTGAGCTGTGTGGTCATTACCCTTCCTTTGCTAAACCAGAAGCAGAGACTGAATAAAGTTATCTATTTATTCTGAGACTTCACTGACTCGTTTATCAGGGTTTTTAGCATTATGTAGTATTTTCTGTGTTTGGAGAAAAAATTCTATTAATTTTCTTTAGTTGTGTGATGTTTCTACTACTTAGACCCTGGGTTTTAAGATGCTAATACCAAGTGTAAGGCAATTGTAATGAGATTAATTTCGGCTAACTATAGCCATTCTAAAATTTTTTATTCGAATCTGATCTTTTCTTCTAGAATCTTTCAGTAGTCAATAAAGAAGCTCACATATCTCCAAAAGCAAATGAATCTATCCTAAAATTAATGTGTAAAATAGAGAGGAGGAATTTCATTTTGGAAATTTTTCTCTCCTTCACTCCAGTTTTCAGACTAGATGAGAAAAATCATGGGTCTTAATGACCTTCTGCAAGAAGTTAATGTCCCAGAGAATAAGTCTGTGGTGGAGCCATGGAAAGAATTCACATATCCACATTAGATTCAAAACTAAGATACTGCCTTTCTTTTTTCTTCAATCCTTTGCATCATTCAGTGCAAGTCTCCAAATTTATGAAACAAAAATAGCAAATAAATAAATAAATAAAATCACATGGAAAAACTACCCTTTGTTATATGCTTCTCCTTAGTCTTTAAGTGAGAGGGCTTAAAACAAAATAATGGAGAAGAGAGAGTAATCAGCAACCCTGAAAAGGAGTGATGGACAAGGTCAATAAACATGGGCATATGGTGATGTTACAGGAATTGGAACACAAAATCAACAAAAAGGGGTCACCTTCAGCATCTGAATGTAAGCAAGGAAGTACATACCAGAAACCATTAGGGAAAAATTCCCCATAACATTTTTAGAAACCCAGCATGCTGCAGTGCCTCTCAGAAGTTCCTGTATGCTAATGCATGCAATATGAACAATACAGATGATGAGTTAGGGATGTGTATGCAGTTGCAAGACAATGATCATGCTGTGATCATGGAGATTTTGTTGGATGGCTGCCATGAGGGAGCATTGCTATGGGAGGATGCAGGCTTTCTGGGGAGGATAGGAAGGGGATCTGTTGAAGGGGGTGAGATAAAGGGATGTTGCTCTTTATGTGAGAGAGCAGTTAGAGTGCATTGAATTCTGCCTGGAGATGGATGAGGAGCCAACTGAGAGTTAAGATTAATGGGAAGACAGGGATGGGTGACATTATCATTATTCATGCTCTAGGCCACCTGAAAAAGTAGAATGAATAGATGAGGCCTTCTGCAGATCAGTAGGAGCCTCACATTCATAGGATCTGATTCTCATAGGAGACTGAGCATCAGTGCACCAGCTACTTCTTTAGGGGTCCCTGCTTGACCAGGATGGCGTGGATCATATGCCCTTCAGAGTTCCCTTCCAATCCGTCATTCATTGAGTCTCTGAAGGACGCAGGTAATCTACACAGGCATGTAACCTGTTGTATAATTAAATATGTACATGCAAAGGACAAATAAAACTTGTTTAATTTCATAAGTTTCTGGAAGCTTTAAAAAAAAATTGTCTTCTTTTATGTGGTCTCACCTGGTCAAGATTTTTTAGACCTACTGAAAAAAACCCCGAATGTCAGTTGATAGAGAATAAATGAGTTCAGATTAGTGGGATGACATCATCTATACATCAGTTAGTACTCAAGGACAGAAATACCCATTTTACCTGTGCTTCACAAATGTTTTCTAATCAACAGAAGTGGAATGGCAACACAAAGAATGCTGTGTAATTTTTAAATAGATGCTTCACTTGGCACTGATGCTCTTCCTCGTTTTCCCTCCCTACCCAAGTATGACCTTCCTGACTTATAGCCCTCTGTTCTGCCTCTGTGCTGTTGTGCTATTTTATCCATGGTTTCCTTTTGTTATCCACATATCTCTGCAGCTCTTGATCTTTGTCTCAAAAGAGCTTTAGAAGGAGAGAGATCTTAGGATTATTTTTCTCTCTGCATGGGTCATAGATTTTTTTTTCCTATGTGTCTTCGTAGAAATGCCTGACATTTTCTGCAGATAAAAAACAGGATAAGACAGACACCAAATATAGAAAAAGTAATTCCAAATGGCTAGGCTTTATCAAAATTATATACAAATTGGAAAAGGTGCTATTCTGGGAACCATCAGGCAACTAGGCGTTGCTGCTGGCCCCTCTAATAATATCCTATACACATAAGAAGGGAGAGACACATCACGCAGGAGAACATTAAAATAAGTCATCATCCTACCTCCTATTTAAACAATTAAATATTGTGGTTATGTTTAGGAGACTTCATAGATGCATTATTAGATCTGTGGAATTTTATTAATCTGAAGCTGCTCGGTGTGAAAGTTAGTCATAACAACAGAATTTGATTTCTATTTCTGAACGATTTCCAATACTGATAAACTAATTGAAAGAATCAAAAGCTCACACACTACAGGCCAACAGGTGTGTTTTCTGGCACATTGGTTGAAAGTTTTCTGAAACTGTATTTATGACTACAATACTTGAAGTTTTACTGCTACAATATGTACTGATAAACTTATACAGGTTGTAAAAGCTTATTGAAGCTTAGCACCAGATCTTTTGCAAAGGAAAATAAAGAAGGAAATATCATGAAAATAAAAAAGAATCTTTGAAAGATAATTGATAAGTATTTTTTTTCTCAGAGACTTTATATTGTGAGAAATAGAATTCTGAACTTACAAATGTCAAACTGTTGATTTTTAAGCTATAATGCCATTAAGCCAATGTTCATTTATGGTTATAAATATATATATATAAAAAAAAAAAAGATGAAAAGGCAAATAATAGAAAAGGTTTTGTTTGCAATTTAGCTTCTTTTCAGGTTGAGCAACTGCAGTACACTGAGTACTGAGCATGCTAATGAAAATTACTAAGGATTCCCTGGAATTAATTAGCCGTACCCATTCATAATGTCCCACACATAATTAGGAGTCACATAGGGATCAGAATATTCATTGGTATTGTTTGGTATTAAAATATTTACAGCTTTCACAATTTTAATGTCTTTTTTCTCAGAGACACCAATTCTGGAGTCTTGTTTTTGTTTTTCTTTTTTGTTGTTGTTGTTTGGGTTTTTTTTGTTGTTGTTGTGGTTTTGTTTTTTTTTAATTCTATGCTTTTCTTTTTAAAAATTGGGGCACCTGACTTTTACATTACAGGGAAAATATGGGAAATATTATTTTTTTAAACAATCACATTCATTCCAGTGCACATTTGAAGGCACACTAGCAGACTGGATTTTAGAAGATTACAAATCTCACAAGTCTGAGGGGGAAAACTTTACATTATGTTCTAACACCCATAACTATTTATGCATTTATTTAACTCAAAGAATATTTTCAAAATATCAGAAAATGCATCTAATGTGTAGTGCTGAAGGAAAGGTGACAGAACTTTAACAATAATAACAGCCTATGGCTAGGGGTCATATTAAATAAAACTTAAACACTTTATGTTTCAGATTCATTTAATATGACCATGAAATTCAGATAATATAGAAAAACACTATATTCAACCAAAGGCACCTGAAAATCTCAAGGCTCCAAAAACATCTAGACAAATGCAACAAACTACTATTACTAATATAAGTACAGAATGATCAGGTCCACGCCAGGTTTGTGTGAGGAGTAATTTACTATGCTGTTGTTATTATTATTATTATTATTATTACACTATTTTCCATCTGTTTCACCCATTTTCCTGATGTGGACATTTCAAGAAAAATTTGCATTGCTTTCTAGACTTCACTCTGAATATGTGGTGGTTATCATCAAGGCTGCTTGTTTGCTGTGCTTTTGTGGAAAACATTGTGCCCTTCTATGTTCCTATCACTGTTGCTGTAAAACTATCATCTTTATCAAATTGGTGTGAGCTCTTGCAGCTGTGAGATTTATTAGGTGTCTTATGTGCTGTGTTTTTATGAGTTGCAGATAATGAGCTTGGTGCACTGCAAAATTATAGAAAGCTTCCATCCAGGAGAACTTTCATCCTGTTGTGTAAATGATACCAGACCCTGTGTGTTGGTGAGCTTTCATGTCTTTTTTCTGGGAAATGATTAAAGTTTTAGCATTGAATAACAAGAAGAGTAGAGCTTCTGGGTTCATTAAAATGCAATATTTATATTGGTATGCCAGAAAACCTGTGCAGCAAAAGTATACTTTATAATTACTGATAATTATAAAAATTATTTGGAATGTGAAAAAGTTTTAACACAGAAGGTAATCTATGTGGATGAAAAGAAAAGGAACTGGGAGAGGAGAATTATTAAGGTACCTTCTTTGGTATCATTAGAAAAAAACATTGGGAGAAAGTTCAAATGATCAAAGTGTTCATTGCCTGTTTATGAGCTGCTTTGAAAAGCAATTAAACTAATAATTTAGTATATTCATGATGGTTACACAATTTTAAGCATCAACACAGGATTATGTCTCTGCTTTGATCTGTCTGAACGTTAGATATTCCTGAGTCCTTGTTTTGGATCAGCAAAATCTGTAATTAAAGTATATTTGACTTGTAATAGATGATACTTACAGCATCTCTTCCTTTAATTATGCATTCTTCTGCTTGAAGAGGTGTACTAGGCCAATGGATCTAAAAAAAAAAACACAAATAAATATAGAAAATAATACAATTTGTAGTCTGATGTTAAAACTTTTCCACTGTTTTTCATGTGAGACTCTTTTATTGTGTATTATTACATTTAATTGAGCTTCTGTTGCATTTTTAACAGATTTCAAGCCAAATAATTACCCTCTAAATATCAATATGTATACAATAATGTAATAGATATCTTGTATCATGAAAGTTTTGCTTGGGTTAACTCAGCTAAATTAATACTAGTAAACAGGACACAAAATATATTAGACAATTTATATAAGTTCAGTAGAAATGTTGTTGATAAATTTTCATTGACTTCCAATAATTTCCCAGAAAGCATTAATTTTGAACTACTGATTTCCTACTTTAAGTGGCACTAAGGAAAGAAACTGGCTTGTAGAAGGTCATTGGTTAGCCTTGTGGGAGTAAGATCAGCTCTTCACAGTCTGTTGCTGACTGTGAAGCCAAATTACGCAGGTAGATTTTTTTTTTTTTTTTTCAGTTACCTATTGTATAAAATTTATTTTTCATTACAAATGCATGATTTATTTGGATCAAAACCATGTTAAACAATGACTAAGTAGACTGGAATGATTACTTCATTTCTTAGAATTTTTAAAAGTGAAAACAAAAACATGTTCACTTCAGCGATATCTGGCTTGGCTGAAATCAAATGTGAAAATTTCTTTCATCACTAAGACATTTTTGTCAGTAGTGTAATTATTGTTGTTCTAAATTAAATCCTTCTTCTCTTAAACTTTTTATGCAGCTATATTAATTGAGCTTTCTTGAAGTAATTCTAACACCCAAAAATCTAAGTATTTGAATTAAATTATAAATTGTAGAAGTCTAGTAGAAAGTGCTTGAAATCACAGAATCATAGAATGTTTTGGCATGGAAAGGACCTTAAAGGGTATCAAATTCTAATCCTCTTGCCATGGACAGGAACACCTTCCACTAACCAGATTGCCCAAATTCCTATTCAGTATGCCCTTGTACAGTTTCCAGAATTGGGCATCCACTGGTTTTGTTTTCTGTTTTTGTTTGTTTGTCTGTTTGTTTTTTGCCTATCAGTGATGCAAGAGAATGTTAGGAATGAAGAAACTGAGAAACCACATCATGAACAAAACACTTGACTCCATAATCTAATATCAAATATATTGTTTGTTGATGATTATATTTGTATTTGGATACTTAGTCCCGGTGCTATTCAAAATAATTTATATACACATTCTCCACTTAATGGATGCTCAATTAAATGCATAAACACAATTAAGGGAGAGACAAAACTCCAGGGTATAACTCAATTTTCATCCCTTGTCTGAAAGTTTCGAAAGCGGCTGCAGAGTAAGCAACAAGGTTTTGTTCCATAGCATACTCTGAAGAGAAGTGGGGAATCTGTGCCTCTTGCAGAGGTGATGGGCTTTGCCTCCTGAGTGAATTGCTCTCATCAAAAGGCTCATGTGCAGCAGAAGCTATCCTGTATCCCTGTATCTACCACATCTACCATGAGTCTTCTTTCTAAAACTGTCTCCTGCGCAATGTCTTCTACAAGTGAAATCCTGTTTCTGCTGTTGGCTCAGCCTTTGTGTCACCTACTGGGATACGTATCATAGCTTGTTGTAGCTGAAGGTGCCTAATGAAAGGATAAATATAAGGGATCATCTCTGTTCCTTTTCCAACAGGTGAGCAGAGGTGTAGAAATCTATCTTGGATGCCTATAGCCATTTATCTATGTCTAAGCCAAACCTATGATTATAGCCCAAGATCTTTACAAGGCTCATAAGTTTCAATACGAATAGGCATTAAGATTTTGATCTCTTCAAAATTCTTATAGACTAGAGGCTAAATGAAACTGACTTTTCTGTCATAGCAAATAAAAAAAAAAAAAGAAAGAAACAGAAAAAAGTTATTTTATTTCTTTTAATCCTGAAAACAGAAAAGCTATCTGGTCTGTCTGCTATGATCATTTGCAAAGAAATTGACAGTAAATGGCTCAAGATAGTAACATTATATTAAATGATATTTGTGTAATTATTTCATTTTTCCTTTATTGGGATAAGTAGGATATGTTTGTGCTGCCTGGATATCCGGATATTAACCAGCTGTACTGGTAGCCTTTAACTTGCCACATGTAAGTTTTCCTAATGTTTATGCTTTAGTGTTATGAAAACTACCAACCTTAACTTTGAATTCATACTTTGCCAGGATTAATTTTTTTTTGCAAACTGTTGGTAACAAGTGTTAGGAAATTTTTGTGTGCATCTGGACTGGAATAACATCATACTAACATAGATTCACAGGGCTGCAAACTTGATCTTTTGTTTGGACATAACTATTCAAAACTTGTCACCACAGCAAACTACTGTGAAATAAATTTTAAAATTGCTTGTTTAATGATAGTTTCTCATCTTGCACTACAAAACTATTATCCTTGAGAAATGGGTGGTATAATTCCAGCACTGTATTGAAGAGACAGAAAAAAAGCTATGTTTAAATATACTCTTTATGGACCAAAAAAAAAAAAAAAAAAAGAATGAAAAAAAAGGAAATTACAGGGCAGTACAAATGATAGCTACTGAGTAAATTCAGAAAGGAACCAAAATTTATTTGGATCTGGAATCCTAATTAGTACCTCCAAACAGCTTTCCTGTTCAGTCACTAGTGTCAAAACACAAGATAGCATATCTCCTGAAACCTAATTTCAGGAAATTATATGAACTTTATAGCACTGTTAGCCAAAATCTACTACTGTGTGAGTTAGTCTGAACTCTAGAATATTGCAGAGCTATTAAGTAATTCAACCTTCCAGTTGTTGTTTTGAGTTAGTAAATTGTACTTAATGAACGCATAGCTTGTTTTTGTCTGAGGCACAAATTCTGAAAAAAATAACTGGATTTGTGTGTTAGATGTTATTTGTATCAACATACATATCACCTTAACTCTTGAGAATTAATTCCAGGAAATAATCAAGCTCACTGCTAAATCACATACTTCTTATTTCCATTTGTATATTTTCCTATGTGATATTCAAAGGAGATGCAAGCAAAGCCTGCTCTTGCAGCCTTGTGTTCAGTCAGCTCTGAAGTAGAAATATAGTTAGTTCTACCAGAGGTAAGAAAGGCATTATATATTGTCGAGGTTCTGTTGCATTTTGCAATGTCCATGTAAATCTTAATCAGAATTTATCTTGTACTGGACCAGAAAATGCATGTTGAAAGCTGTCTCCACAAGCTTATGCAGGAAGGCTTCTCTTAATAGAGCAAGCCCTTTGTGAGCACTTTGAAGAAGAAGCTAGGAAGAACAGCTATCTGTAGAGAGTTTTTGGACAAATAGGGAATACAGTTTAATTTCCCTTCTACAAGAGAAAAAGTGAAATCAACAGTTATCCTTCTCTGTGAGCTGTTAGATCACTGGCAGTGAGCTACCAGCATTGATTCATTTGATGTCAAAAAAGATCTGCTCTGGTTGTCATTAAAATTAACTTTTTAAAATTGGCACCAGATATCAAATAAGTTCTGTATCAGCTTGTTACATCATTACAAGACTTAAATACTTTGGATCAAATCCCAGATATGTATAAAGTTTGATTCTAAAAGTGGTGTGAAAAAAATTATATCTGGAGAGAAAGTAAAGGTCACATGGAGGGAACTCTGAAGATTTGCCTTTAAATACGATTTCACTTGTCGTGCTTTTATTCTCTGTAAATATTAATATCCGTATTTCATAGTCTCAATCAGTCTTGCCACTGATGTTCTTAGGGCATTAGTGCTAGAAACCAAAGACAGTAGCTTTGTTTCAAAAGCTAATGATAAGACATACTAAACACTGTAAGCAAGATAATTTCTGTGTACCATAAGCAAAGAGTGAACGAATACAAACAAATACAGACAAATACAAAGTAGGCAAAAGAAATATGACAGGTGAAGAACTGAGATACATAGGAAGACTATGCCATGGTTGAAATCTCTACTCAGAACTCAAGATTTCCCAGACAAAGGGACAGGAATAGTATTCTTCTCTGAGAATTATTTTCCATTTGCACTCATCTTTTCTTCAGTGTGTATTAGTGCTGCTCAGAACAATATGTGCCTAATGTAATTTTGGTAGGTATAAACCCCAAAAATCAATAGTATACCAAAAGAAACCTCTGATCTATCTTTCAGAGTGCAGCTTCATGTTTGACAGCTGAACTGGGCTGAACCTTAAGAAACTTAAATCTGTTTATTTAATGCAGATTTATAGGATACATATCTTATGTGCATTGCAAGGTGAGTTTGCTGGAAATGCTGGATTATTTTGGAAGACAATAATTCTCAAAGAAAAGGTATTTTATGTCCACTCAGCATTTTGTTGTTTTCTTTTGGAGAGCTCCTAAGAATCTTGCTAGAACTATCTGAGGAACTACAGGGTCATTTTATGGCAGAAGAGATGTATTTCTGACTGGGAGTGGGGTTTAGTTTGGTTTTTAGAGAGCATGTTCATATTACAAATTGTAGAAAATATGATGGTAATGGATTAAAACACATCAACTACTTTCTAGAATGCAGGGAAAAAAAAATAAAAATCAATGAGGTCTACCCAAAGGTGCCAAATATCTCACACAGACATGTCTTGCATCCTAGAGAGAGAATAAAACCCAGAAACATGCCTCCTTCTTATATATTTCCTAGGTTATAACTGGTGTCTTAGAATAAGTAAACTAAGATCTTCACTTGGAAAAAAAGGTCAAAGGCTAACCAACACATAGTTAAAGGAAGCTTAATATAAAACTTTGATAGTAAAGAATCAACAGATCTCTTTTTTTCCCAAGAACTTTCCATAGCATATCTCATTAATTAAGCTCTAATATAACATAAATGTTTCATTCTAGACTTTTCCTGATAGCGCAGTGGGACACTTAAATTTTCCCTAGCTATCACTGAATGAGATCTGTGCTGAGTAAACACTGAGAAAAGAGAGAGGGAATATGACTAGGAAGCTGAGACCCAGTGAGGTCATGTTTCCAAATGTGTAAGGTCAAGCTCCATTTATTCCAGTGTCTCGTCTTTTGCACATCATAAAAGCAGGCATGCAGAGCTTCCATTAATTTGTCATATCCTGCACACAGGTCTCAAGACAGAGAATACAGTTTCAGAGTAAAGAGCTGATCTTCTATCTAAAAACAAGAAAGAGTGCAACAAATTTCAAGAGTGTATCCAGATGACACAATGGTGGTTGGACAGAAGTGTAAAATGTTATATCCTATCATCTTTCTTCATACAGATTTACTACCAAGTAGGAAAAAAGAGAAGGGAAGAACAGCTCATTTTATAAAAACAGCTGCTTCTTGAATGTCTTCATATCTCTGACCTCTAATATCAAGTTTATTTATTGTGCAGGAACACAGCTCATTATGTAGTAGTGATCTCTGAGTTAAAAAGTATTGTTTTAATATATTTAATGTAGATAAATTCTCAGATGGTCTCTCTGAGTGTTCCCATTTCTCTATGTGTAAGATTACCTTGCTGAAACTGTTTATAAAAAGGATAAAACATGTCCTTTCACAATCACAGAGCATATGGAGATAAGAAAGGCCCCTTAGGGCAAAGCTGACCAGGTGTTGGCATGATAATATGTTATTCACTTACAAGTAGATGAAAAAATAAAATAATTTGATACATAAGCTTGGTGATCATTGCAATATTAAAACCAACAAAAGTCATCTTTCTCTAGAGTACTTTATTTACTTGCATTTTCATTCATTTAATCATTTGAGAATGAATGAAAATGCATCAAAACACATGGAAGAAATTTTAAAAACAAGGAAAACTGAAGTATTTCAAAGCATCTTTTATTCTTAGTCAGCATGACTGTGGCAGGAGTGGTGGTCCTAAAACCTCACTTCATCACCACATGCCTCTAGACCTAGCTACCAAGTGCAGAAGGAAGCCAGGGCCCACATCAACAAATAGTCAAGTCTCTTTACTTCATTTGCCAGTTTGCCAATCAGCTGTGGTATCTATGATGCACCAAGCTCATTGGCATGATTATGACATGAACCACCCTTCTCCCACAGACCTCTGAGTAGACTTCAAATGAAATTTTCAGTCAGTACTTACCAGCACTGGCTTTTAGTCAGTGATGCATTTTCTAAAGAGAGGTAGAAAATAATCAAAAGATTTTTCTTATAGTATATGTACTTTTCTGGGGGATGGGGGGAGGGGAGGGAGGGTGTATGTGTTTGGTGTTTTGTTTTTTTTTTCTTTGTTGTTGTAGAAAAACTACACTAATAAGCGAAAGATCATTCCTTAGTTACGTATCAGAGATGTAGACATCAGGTGTATATAAAGTGCTGTGCGACGTTCTAAATTTTAGTAAACATTCTGAAAAATAGTGAGAAATAACTTTCAATGTCCCCCAGCTCTTTTCACCCAACTGACCCTTATGAGATATTCCTGGAAATGAAATGGTAATTGATGTATTTTTCTTACCGATAAACATGACATTAAAGTTCATGCACAAAATGTCAGTGTCTACAAGAGCACCATTATCTCATTTCCAGTCATGCAAACTCTGATATTCTATGCTATGCACTGTAACACAAAGTGATGAACATGTACATCTTTTTACTGCACCTCTCGATAGTTGTTGCTGATTCGATCCAAACTGAGGGAGTACAAGAGGTCTCTTCCTCCCACGAACAGTCGCTCTTGATATTCATCCAGGAGCATTATATGAAGACCAAGATATCCAAATGGGCTATGAAAGACTGACGTCCTGTTTAAATCCCAGAGCTCTGAAATGCAATCAGAGTGTACGTGATAAATACCAAAAAGCTTAGCATCATGGCTTCATTTTCATATCCTCCTAGGGAACTAGACAGTAATTTGTCAGACATTAAAATGCTAATCATATAATCTTTGAGTAAGAAAGAGACACAAAACACCTGGGAACAATTTTCAAAATGAGCCAGCTCTTTAGGAGACTTGCACGTGAATCTTTTCATCATAATTTTTGTGCTCGGTCTATCCAGAGGTGAGGATGTGAGAGAGTAAGCTTTCTCCAAAACATTTTCTGAAAAGGATAAAACACTGCTTAGGACATTAACTGTAAATGTGAAGAAAGGAATGAACTGATGCAAACTGAAAAGTTACTGGAAAATATATCCTTGTCTTTCACTCAGGCATGTCAAACAGCAGGCATATTGTATGCACTACACTGTTCTGCTTTTGTTCTCTTGGGGGGAATCCATTGATTGTTTTAACCCTGGCACCATCTCAACTTAGTTCATGGAAAATATTGCCACTAAATTCAGTGAAAAGAGTACAAAGTCTGTAAAAAACATATTCATAATTTTCCAAGTGATTACTGATTTTGCCAGGACGTACTTTCACGTGTTAAGGCAAGCTGGGGTTTACCTGTTCATGTTCCAGGCTAAAGTCATTTCCACAGAGAAAGTGAAATTCATCCTGTGTAATGTTGCAGAAACTTGGAATCAGGCCCCAGGAAGAAAGAAAGAGGCAAGCACCGGGTCCTTCTGCACTCGAGCAGATGGTGCAGAGCACAGTCTGGCTTGCAGCAGTTCAGAAAGGCTGACAATCATTTTGCTTTGGGAAACCTCTAGAGAAGTCATTACGGATTGCCCTAGGACTGCCTCAGAAACAGACGAGCTGGGAGTGAAGAAAATGAACTAGGTTCTTTTGGCTATATTGTGATGAATTGTTTTATTTTAAAGAAAGAAAGGTCGCACTTGATAAAAGTCACCAAATTCCTTTCAGTTTATCCTCACAGCTGTCCTTACTTGAAAGAATTTTATCATTCAGTAGGTATATTAGTATGAATTTTATCATTTTAATAAGAAATTTAGCATTCATTAAGTAGATGAATTCAATCCAACAGACATATTTCCACAACTCATTTTTATTTTAAATTATTATTTATATGTGTGGTGATGAAGCAGTTTAGTAATTAGATAAGTATGTTTTGTTATATTTGACCAAGTTCAGTTCAGGAGAGGCCAAAAGCAACTAGTTTCTTCAAGTGGTTTCCCTAGATGATAAAATTTTTATTAAAGGAATCATTCAGCCTCACAACTGATTTTTTCCCTAAGATATCTCCAAAAATAATTAAAAATTTGTGGAGAACAGTTTTAATATGTAAGTTTTCTGTAATATTTTCAAACTGAAGAAGTCAAAACACTTTGCATGTGAGTGTGTCTGTCCTGATTTAATAAACAGAAAAAATAAATTTTATTTGTCTAAACTTAATATACTGCAGTAATACACCTAGTGCAAGACTTCACAGCAATGAATAGATGGTGCTTCTCTCGCCAAGTAAATCCAACAGGCTGCTGTTTCAGAACGTTGCTTGCTTGATATCAAACTAGGAATGGACTAAAATCAGAACTGGAAATAGTCTGCTGGTCCCAAATAAAACCATTTTTTAAACGTTTGTAAAAACATCCATTATACTTTATTTTCAAGTCTGTCCAGAAAAATAAATAAAAAAATAAATAACAATTACTTTTCAAAATTCTAGTTATATCCAGCCACAAAAGTACATTGGTACATTGTAGTGGATTCATCTGCTTACTTTCATGCTATCTTGAAGGGAAATTTTTCGTAACTGATACAAAATTTCTTGACATAGATCAGAGAGATCACTCACCTGTTTTCAAGAAGAATACTAAGCACTATGAATTCTTCTACCTGATCGTGTAAACTGGTAACTACTTGTATAAGAGACAGTCCTGCCAAGCACACCTGCAACTTTAATTGTCTTCAGTGAACACTGAGAATGTTAAACATTTTTCAGGATCAAACTTGTAAAAAGAGAGATTACTAGCAAAGCCTCCACTAGAGCTATACTGACCTGATTTTGGCATGATACTGGCTGTGTGTGTTGAGGCCAGCAAAGAAGTGAATCTGACATATGGGAGGGCTAGGAAAAAAAAAAAAAAAAAACAAGAAAAGAGACCTGGGGAGCAATTTCGTTACTGAAACACCAATGTATTAGTATTATATAGCTCCTTTGAAGGGTACTAGGATTTGTGGGCCTTGTAGGATATCCGAGATATTATGTTACAGGCATTCTTAAAATCAGGAGAGTAGCTTGTGGATCTTTGCACTTTGCAGTGTTGAGATACTCAGTCACTGAAATCAAAGCACAATTGGAAACAAAACACTTAAGTTTAAAGCAGCTTTCCCTAAAATGTACTCTCAGTTACCTTCAAGAAGCTTATATTCATGAGAGTTGGGCTTCTGGTCATGCCCACATCCTTCAATTGAATGATTCATTTTCTTGATCATACCTAAATTTGAACATGAATCAAAAAGATGATGTTTTTCTAACTAATCCTAGGATTTAACAGTTGCAATCATGCTGAGCGCATGTAACGCACTCACAAGATCAGATATTTCTGCTATCTTCTTTGAGAATCTGGCTAGGGAAAATATAATGCTGCCTAATATTTTAGAAATGTTCTAGTGACTAAATCTGTTACCTTAGAAATTCCTTTTCTAAATGCATTGACCCCTAGATATTCCTCTTTGCATAAAGAGAACAAATCACAAGCTACTAGCTACTAGATTGATAGGGAAGAATGGATGCTTTCTCCATTTCCTATTGAAGATGTACAACAAAATCTTCAGGTTCAGACAGAGTAAGCAGGAGGAGAGTGATAATTTAGCAGTTAGATTGCTTTTCTGGGAAAGATGTTCTGGCCCAAGTGTTCAAAATGGGCTCTGCATTTTGTATTAAACAGTTAATGGATAAAATATATAAACTGATCTAGCAAGTGGTCAGGTCCTCTCATGAGAATGACTACAGATTTCAGCTGAGAAAAACCCTACAATTTATTGAGACTCTATAGATTTCTGTGACAAAAAGCTCCTTCCCTATAAAGGTCTTATGTGAAGAAATCAAGAGCAGGAGAAAAAGAATAGTTTTTGAGAGAGAATGTATTGTTAGTGTTAGTGAAGACAAAGGAGAAAAGACCCTTCCTACTCCCATCAGTTGGTGAAAATGGACCTTCACGATGCCTCAGTGTAATCATCCTTATATTTAAGAAAACGTTATTTAGTTATTGCACTATAGTGCCTTTCCATTCTAATTTAAAAGTTCTATACCAGAAGTAAGAAAGCACCACTAAAATATAAATAGTATTTTACTTCACAAAGAAATAACAGCTTCAGTATTTACATATTCATGTAAATCAGTGTACTTACAGTGAGAGCCTTAAGTCAAGTCTGGGCTGCTAGATTATGTTTCAGAAAAGAACTACAATATCTGTGAAGAACAAATCTTGTTATTTCCTGCTTTAAATGACAAGAATAAACCTGCAGATTTCTTGTCTGTCTGCCAGTGCTTGCTGGCAAATATTCAGACTGATCTTCTTTCCTGTACTTTTCCTTAAACAAATCTAATTCAGTGAACATATTCACATTATATCCCTTGACAAGAAGGACTCTAGTTATTTGTTATGCAACGTTAGTTATATTTGTAATATCTGTTTTTATTTATTTATTTTTAATCATTAGTATATAATCCTTTCTAAAAACAGTCATTCCTATTTTTTTAAATAATAATTTCATTATTTTTATTCTGTCAAGATTGTTTTGAATATAAGTGATAGATAACCAAAATATAATTAGGATATTAAATGCAAAAAAGCTGTTACTGCTTCAAAGTAGCCAGAGTATAATGTATTATCTTGTATAGCAGGTAACATTTTATCAGAAATTAAAAACTGAGAGAGGAAGGCATATCTTCAAATATAGGATACAGATAAATATCATTTCAGATATATATTTCTTTCTCAGGGTGTGAAAAAGTTGATGTTGCTCTGATCTGTTTTCTGTAGCATTACATCACCACAACTGCAAAATTGCTCTTGCCCTTTTTTGCCCTCATAAAAATCTTTGGTTCCCCTTTCAAATTCTACAGAGATATAGTCTCACCTCCCACACTACTATATTCTGCAGTACGTTCTTCCAGTGAAGATGTTATCCAGATGCAGGGCACTGACAAATGAGTCTGGCAATTTGAACTTGTTGAGTACATAAGGTGAACATCTCAGTGTAGCTTTACAGGAAGAGGTAGCAATCATCCCCATCAATAGTATAAAAGGCCAGAAATATAAAGTCAAAGTAATATGAACACCTGAGTAATATTTCATATTTCCAATGAGCAGCATAGTCCTAGAGTATAAACATTATAGTGGAACAGATTTTTTAAGAATTTAGTGAACTTTACTGAATTTTAGTTAATTCAGCTTTTTATTATATAGCTAATAACAACCAAAATCTGCTTACACATAACAAGAAAGGAATAAAAACAAAAGGGAGGAAAAACAAATGGGAGACATACAGAGACAGCCTGAAATATCTGTAACAGTTTATGAAACACAGATTAACAATAAGATCAGGCAAGTATCCTAAAGTTTAAACCACAAGAACTTTAAAGTAGGTTACTATTCAAGAGTAGTCTAAAGAGTCATTCATCACAAAGACAAAAATATAATCTTGCAAGTGGTTGGATCATTCTGACAAGTTTAAAACCTCTAAATAGCAATATTCCACATAGAATTGTTAACAGGAGGCAGAAATGTTTTTCCCTGGGGAAAAAATAGAGATGGAAACTCATCTCAAAACTATTCTACTGAAGATGAGCTCATGCATTAGCAATTTTTACTTTCCTGTGCTCGTAGTCATCAGTCGTCTCTGTTACTGCAAAACTGATTTCAGTCAGGACAATGGTTGCCATGTAGCAGAGAGATTCACTAACTCAGGTGAACCAGTGGGCATTAGAAAAGGAACAGTGCGAATTGGCTAGAGGCAGCTGAATTCAGTGAAGTTTGCTAGCAAAATCTGAGCTGAGATCAGTAAAGGCAGGATTAATTGCAACTAGCAAACTGATTGAAAAATCTTGAATACTCAAAGTAATGGTGAAAGCTGCCACTGAACTTTTAATACATGGGTCTTAATATACTTCAGGGTCTCATTTAAGGAATGTGAGTTAATAGGAGGTAAATTTAAAAGTCTGTGAGTGAGTCTGAAGTATGAACTTTCAATGCTTGAGTTTTTATCTTGTGGCTGCCAGGAAGATGCCTCAGAAACTTGGCAGGGCACCAGACAGAAAGTAAATTCTAGTAATGACAAGCAGAAAGCCATTAGTCCATAACTACTCTCACATGATTCAACCTCTGCTCCTAACAGCAGGGAAGTTTGGCTATCTAGCTCTATTTGGAGAATGTAATTGGCTTCATGAAGTGAGCTGGTACAGCAATTCAATGAAAAATGTTGTTTGGTGCTTTTCTAGATGTTTTTTGAGAATGTGTGGACATAATGATGAGATTAATGATAGTGAAAAGCAAACACGCCTTTAAAGATCTCTGTTTTTGACCTTGTTTAAATTGCAGAGGCAAAATTTTCTGAAATTATAAGGTATGGTTTGGGCAGATGAAAATATTTTTTATCTGTATGCAATACAAACATGTCTCTTCCTTTACAACTCTTGGGAAAAACAAACAAACAAACAAACAAAAACTATAAATAAAATATGCAATGTACCATAGGGTATATTTCTGTTTCTTCTACATCTATTTAGCTTATGGCAGAAGAAAAATCAGTGAAATTTGAAAGCTTTTAACACAGCTAATCATGTTAGCTCGTGAACTTATCCTTGATGTTTCCATTTTACACTATTATATCTTCATCTGTTACATTTAGCAAATATTTAGTTTTTCTTCCTTAGTGGCAAAGCATTCACTTACTGTCACTATAACTCTTCTGTTTTTAGTTACTAAACAGAAATATAACCATTACAGATCTATCAAGACACATAGTATTGGTATGCTACATACTTCTATAAAACAAAACTTACGCTTAGACAGCATTTCATGACATTTATAGTAATTTTTGGAAATGTGTCCAATGAAACTGTACATCAAATTGAAGATAAACACATATAATCTTCATGAGGGCTGGATTAATGACATTGTAAGCACATACTAATCTAGAAGAAATTCAGTGCAGTGTAGTAAAATCTTAATAATTTTAGTAAGTAATCAGACCTACCCAGTAATTATAGCCTGTTAACAGGTTGCCTTGAAAGAAAACTTATTTGTGAATCGATTTAATACATTTACAATACCTGTTAACAGGTGCATAGTTTGCTACACTATTCATCTTCTGAGAGTAAAATATGTGACCCTGCTAAATTCTAGATAACTTTTTCTTATTTTCATTACCTGAACTCACTATGTCTTCTGATACAAGGCCTAAGCCAGAGTTCATTCATCATTTTCCCTGTTAAATTCACTGACTTTTATCTAGGAAGCCACAGATGAAATAGTTGTGATATTGCATCCAACTAATAGATTTTCTCCTGTATTTTATCCAAATCCACAAAATAACAGACAAGGAATTATCTCAAAAAGACATAGTAATCCCAGTGCTAAAATGGCATTCAAAGGATAATTGCTTTCATGCATTCACATCATACTGTTAATAAATTGGAATTTAGCATTTCTTTCCAGAAATTTTAAATTAAACTTACTATACAGATTTCATAATTACTTCTAGGTAACTGGATATTCTTTGCATAATAGTGATTCACTCATTTTTTAAATTCATTTTTATTCTAGATAGCAAATTTTGGCAAGTAAGCATATTCTCTACAGTTGTGATGACATACTCCTATTATTTTTCTATGATTTTTTTTTTCTCAGAAAATATAGATGTTCTCTGCCAATGCATTTTAACAATGTGTTTGTGATAGAAAATATTAAACTGTATTCTGTGCTTATGCAAATGACATAATACCAAGGCCCCAGATCTCTGTCCAAAGTAGAGTAGATATTTACTCACATGAGCAAAATTAAATCAATATAATGAGACTGCCTAAAATAGTCTAGTGATTTCAAATCCCAATGATTTTTATCACTTTAATAAGTTATTTTGAACGCTGGTGATAAGAAATGTTAATTATGTAGACAATAACAATAATTGTTATTATCATTCAAATTTTTTAAATGTAGAATTTTTGATAGAACATTTGATAAATACATTTTTCTACAAAAGCAATCCATTAAAAATATAAATCAGTCTTTTAATATGAAATTATTGCAGTCTAAGACATCCATGAAACAGTTCTTGGGCACATTATACACTTCACCTAAGGTATTTCTAAGAAAGAAAGCATACAGATATATACCCTTTTTACATTATGCTCAGATAAAATGCTTTGCATTATATTTAATATCTTAATAGTGGTAACAAGTGAAAGAATTGATTTATAAAACTCTTGAGATTTAGAAAAGACATATGGTTCGAATAATCACAGCCCTCTTCTGATGAAATACAGCCAGTCCAGTCTCTTCAGGGCTTGATTTATTAAGGTGTACCACTTACTACATGCTTATTACCACACCAATCAGGGAAGAGTAGAATTCTTCCTATGGAGGGATCCAGTGTTTTGACAGAAAGAGAATCTGGTGCTTTCATTTGAAGTGAAGAAGCCAGAAGTCAGTATTTTATACCATTTAAAATGAGTGTTAAATTGAATTTCCTTTGAAAATATGGATGAAAATGAAATGAAATGAAATCCCATGTGATTTTCAAGGGCATATGTTCTTGGGCATGATGATATGTGATTGACAGTATACCCTAAGACTGTCTGGAATCATCAATGTGATTAAAAAAAAAAAAAAAAGAAGGCAAAAGGAGGCACTGTAAGAAATACAAGAAAAAGAAGGAAAATTGACATGGAAAGAACAAAAAGGATGAAAGGGAACTTTCAAGTTATTTTTTTCTGCCACATCAATTACTTCCAGCAGATGCAGCTTTTAAGATAATATTCCATAGGTGAATTCGAAAACATTTTCAACATACACTGAAATAAACTCTTGTTTTACTGAGCACAGCATCTCTGAGCACCAGTGAATGGAGCTTTGTGGAAATTAATAGATTGCTACCACAAAGTCTGTTCTCTTTAATTGACCAGAACAGCTTCTCCAAAGAAGATTAAATTGACAGAAAGGAGACAAGTATTCAGCTACTATACAGTTTCTTCAGAAATCCTACCTTAATTTGAAATATCTGACACTAACCTATCCATGATTTCAATCTGTTTTTCTTTATATGTCCCAAATACCTTTGAATATGAATGAATACTGAATAAATCAAAAGCCTGTTTGTTTCTCCAGTTTAATTGCGTCATCTTCTTTTATTCTGAGATGGATTTTTATGAAAGAATTCAATTTCTTGAATTGTGGAGGGGGAAATGTCTTATTCAAGTTTTGTTTTGTTTGATGTCTTGTTTATGATGTTATCCAACTGCATTTTTTTTTACCAGAACAAGAGAAAAAGTCATTCCAATGACACTTCAAAATTATTCTGTAAAAGAATGTAAACATTTATAATAAGGAAATTTAATAAGTTTTAGAAAGTTAAATGTAATTGAATTCTACCATAAAATACACTCTATACAAGAACAAATGCTGTATTTTGTCAACATTTGTGACTGTAAGCCCTGAAATGAAAACATCTTAAAAATCTTTGTCTCTACTTTTTCTGACCTAGAATGACCAATTGATTGTAAATTAATTAGTACGTTACATGCCCTGGATGAAGGAGACAAAGTTTATTCAAATAACTTGGGAAATGTATTTGAAAACTTTCAGAATCAGTAACACCTTGCAAATATTAGCAGTCAAAACCTGCAACATTTTTGCATTTGATTTTAAGCCACTAGAACTCATCAAGTTGATCTTAAGCACTGTAACCAGAGAATAAAGTCAACATTGGGTAGCTACTAATGACCTCAAAACTATTACAAATTATACTGTGAACCACTGCATATTATTCTTAAACTTTCACAGATTTGTGCAACCATCCCCCAACACTTTTCCCACATTATTCCTTGGCAGATTTTGCAAGTCAGAGGGATAAGACTAGTACTTGTTTAGAAGTTAACTGTACATTTGATGTAAATAATATCATTTCTCATTGATCATCAGTAAATTCTTACAGTAAATTTTGAAATGATTTTGATTCAGCATCTAATGGAGTCAGAGATTTGTTCCTAGTGAATTTCATATGTACTTCATGCTCATAAACCCTTCATATTCATATTTTAGAAAAATACCCACGGGTAATAAAAGTCCCATCAAACTGTAAAGAAACCTACATGTAAAGTGGAAAAACAATCTGACCAAATTACAAGTAACATCTCTATATCCTCATTCGACCTGATTGTAACCATAAAAAAATCACATGCCATTCATTCTTCAAAACAGAACACAACCTTGATATTACCCTGTCCTGATTCAGGCTGCGTGTCATGTAGAAGTACTACAAACTTATCGGGTTTTCCTCCATTATTTTCTTCTTCACTGTACCTTTAGAAATTCACCTTTGTCTTGGTGCTTGTTTAGGTGTTGGTGCTTAACTTTCAAGTTTTTAGGGTCAGCCTGCCTTTTCTTGTGTTAGCTGACTTTACAAAAAGAAGTTAACTTAATATTTTCATTAATTGTCTTTTTTTTTTTTTTTCCTTATAAGAACTCTTGCTTTTTATAGTATAAAGATGCAATATAAATGAGAGGTGGACATATGCATATTCATTTTTGTATACTGGCATTGAAATAATTCTTATAGACTTAGTGCAGAATTCATAGTGACCTATAGATTGTTCTACCCAGCACTGCAAAAACAGTCCTTTTCCCTAAGAATTTGCATTTGAACTAGAAGACACAATGCAAAAGGAAAAGCTTAAATTACAAAGATAGGAAAATGAGAAAATAATAATTTCTTATTTCACCAAATTCTCCAGGGCTTGGTTTTATCCATCTGTGATCTACAAGATCATTCAGGTAGACTATATAACAACTGGAAACCTCATATTTTGAATGCATGTACAATGGATGGCTGATAGGGCTACTGCTATCCTGTGATGAGAATTTGCTTTCAGAAAAAAGGGAGAAGAATAGAATACACATGAGATATTAGAACTGGGAGGAAATTTCTTTCTGGCACTGAAAGAATTTTTACTGACTTTGAAAAAGGCCAAAATGGGATACAGTCTTCAAATACAGAATTATTTTCATATTGACTTAATGGAACTACTTTGATAATTTTGCATACTGTATTTTGATTAAATCTGTCTCTTCTTAGCCAACTAACATTTCAAAGTGAAATATTCTTTGAACAAAATAGAAATCTTCATTTAAAATGTGTAAATATCCTTTTTTTTATCTGCCAAAATAGTAGCTAATGAAAGCAGCCCTTGCTTTGATTTCCACAATTTCATAATACTATTTCACAGGAAAAAATAAGCAAAAAATGTCAACTAACCAACTGAAAAACCCTGAGATCCATAGCCAGAACACTTTTAAGCATACCTGATGACGCATACTGTAATACATTTTACAAAGTTTGAATCTTTAAAAAAATTTGACTGCCTCCAAAAATAACCAGTGCTTTTGAAAAGACAATGTTTCATTAGTTTAATTACTAGGGATTTTTCATTGTGGTATGTTGAGATGAAAAGTTGTAGAGAAGAAAGATATAGCAGATAACGTTTAGAGACCCTATGCAGGACTACAAGTTAACTTTTGAAGACTTCTTTTCTTTCTTTTCTTTTCTTTTCTTTTCTTTTCTTTCTTTTCTTTTCTTTTCTTTTCTTTTCTTTTCTTTTCTTTTCTTTTCTTTTCTTTTCTTTTCTTTTCTTTTCTTTTCTTTTCTTTTCTTTTCTTTTCTTTTCTTTTCTTTTCTTTTCTTTTCTTTTCTTTTCTTTTCTTTTCTTTTCTCTTTTCTTTTCCTTTCTTTTCCTTTCTTTTCCTTTCTTTTCTTTTCTTTTCTTTTCTTTTCGAGGCATAAAGGTTACATTCAAACTTAGATTCAATGTAAACATGAGAACATTAAAAATATTGTATTAGAACTACATACCCCAAGTACCATAGCATAGATGAGTCTGACAGCATTGTTTTTGCTTGAAGTATAAACAGAAAAATATGTTGCAATATAAACAGAAATTCATTTAAATGTGTTGCAATATAAACAGAAACTTATATTCTTTTATTTATTTATTTATGAGTATGGATTATTTGAGGACAAGCTCCGTGCTGCTTCAGCATTTATACTTCAGGATACAATTCTCCATTCTCGATACTATAGAAAATATGTAACATGAGCATCAAAACTGTCTGAAACAGCTTGTCATAGAATAATATATTTATCAAACTGTCATAAGTAAGTACACTTAGGAATGAGTAAGCCCTAAACATACATTATTTAACTGAAAGCTATTTAATTGTTTATATTATATTTCATTAATACTTTACAGGAAAATGTTTCACTTAAGTAGTTCTACCACTTACTGTATAAACTTACTTGAAGTTCTAGGGAATATTCTCTCTTTAAGAATTAAAGAATTGGAAGCATTTTCTTTTACTCTGACCCTCCTAGGATTTTAAAAAATACTATCCTCTTTGAAAACATCTTTCTTTATAGAGAAAGATAAAAAGGAGTAAGTACATCAGAAAATGCATATATGTGTAAATAGAAATGTAGTATATTTAATTTATTCGTGACAGCTCTATTTGGTGAAATGAGTACCATCCACAAGGGTTGCTCAGAAAGTAATGTGCTCTATTTTATTACGTTGACTCATGAGATCAGAGGCAGATAGATGGTAGTATAGCAGTAAAGGCTGAACCTTCCCACTAATATTCCACTAAGTTTTGCTGTCTTGCGATAGATGGCAGCAGAGGGGAAGTCTGACAAAATGGTGTCTGACTTGGAAGCGAGTATAAAGCAAAGGCGTGTGATTGAATTAGTCCATGTAGAAAAAATTGTGTCTACTGACATTCATCAATGCTTGCTGAATGTTTATGGAGACCTAACAGTGAATGTGACCACAGTAAGGTGGTGCATGTCACATTTCAGCAGTGGAGACAACAGAATGTCACCTCTGCTGGTGTAGATTTTCATGAGTGTGGCATGCAGCCTCTTGTTCATTTCTGGCACAAATGCATGGCTAATGCTGATGCATAAGTTGAAAATGAACGTTTTGCAGCTGAGAATTTGCTCTATCAAATAGTGTTATTGTGCTCTTTGTATCTGTTGTAGTTTCCATGGAGATAAATAGGAGGCATTAATTTTGGAAGAACTTATGTATATAAAAAGTACCTGATTCCAATAGGCTCTTTTCTGGAGGGATAGATGTTTCAATCTAAGAGCTGAATAAACAACTTTTAGATACCAGTGCATAGGTGGCACCAAGAGGCCACATAGGCAACAATGTGTATTGTGTTTATATCACAAGAAAACCAGATGAAAATGTTCTTCCCTCCAAACTTCATAATCACATATACTTGTTCAAGTTGAGTGTATGATAACTGTCAAATATTCTCTCTCCATTTTGCTCTTTTAGAAACAATAGAAAACAAAGTTTTTAAAACACAACAAAATCATAAATACATGCTTTTGAAAGAAAAATAAACAAAAAAAGAGGAAAGAGGAAAAAAAAAGTCAATAACAAACCAAGGAATTATATTTGGCAATTTAACAGTAAGTTTAGAAATAATGTGACAGTCAGGTCTATTAGCTTCAGAATAATCTGCAAAGGCAAGTACTGGAACTGTTGTTAGATGAGGCAATTAAGCAAGGATGGAAGGAAACGCTTGACAGTCTACTCCAGTTAATAGTCGTGTACTAATTGGAAGAGAATTAGACATTTTCCAGGTTGTTTTTCCATCTTTATGTTCCATAGTATAATTTACACTAGAGAATGGAATTTTCTATATGCACAGAATATTGATACCAAGTCATTAGTTATAGATGTCACTTTTCCAGGTAAAATATTTATGCATAAGAGTAAGATAAAAAGATTCATATTCATCTATTTGTACAGGCATCTGAGGTAAATACTCTGTCTCTAATTATTAGTATTCTTTTATTACTATAATTACTTTATAATTACTATAATTAGTACTCTGTATAAATACCTCAGAATATGTGCATGTGTATGTCTATACACAAATATAGAGAGCATATATATATATGTGTTTATATATGTATGTGTGTTATTTCACAGAAAGGTCTCGTATGAGTGATACTGTTTGCCATTTCAAATTATGTAAATGAAAGTAGTATCACCAAATTAATAATAGAAATACAAATGTAATAGCTATGATATTATGCATTTTCAAAAGATTATTTGAGAAAAGTAAATTTAATAAAAGCAGTAACAATCTGTTGGTTTTTTTCCCTGTGGTATTTTTTTTTCTTTCTTTTTTTTTTTTTTTGTTGTTGTTTTTTTTAACCTCTTAAACTAGTCTCAGTGACACTACTACAGAAAATACAGTTAATCAATAAAAATTGTCACAGTGCTTATGTATAATTACAAATTCTCTATGCAGGTCTTGCCTGATGCTAGTTTTAAAGCCAGTTGACATTGTTTTCTCTGTGTTTATCACTTCTTCTTATCACAGTCATTGTGATATCTATAGAAAATATTTTTTTCCTGTAGAATTAATAATTTTGGTGATTCAGATATCACGTGACCCGTGTCCTTTTTGACTATCAGTGTCCTCAACCTTAAGAGCCCATCATTTTGGAACCTGCACATTTTTTTTCTTCTTTTGAAGTGTTGTAAAGATTGTAATTAACAGAAAGGAAGTCCTTTAGAAGGATTTATTTTCTCTGTGTACCTGTTTGTTTTTGTTATGTGTTTGTGCATGATGCAATATGAAAGCTGTTGTTACAGAAATTAGAACTCTAGAATCCATGGTGTTTTTGTAGGTGCCTTGACACTGTCAAGGTAGCAGCCTCTTTCACTAATCCAGGTAATCCTGTACTTGCATTTATGTCACAAATATAAGCATCAGCTCTCTAATGCAAATTATGTGTCTCTGCTTCAGCTAACTAGTACTACAGACATCTAAGGAATCCTTTCATGTTAAATATTTATCTTCTTTTTACATTCATATGAAAGAGAGTTTTAAATGTAGAGGTTCATTGCACAAGAGGTCCATAAAATTTGGATTCATTTATGCTTAATCATCTTCATCTGTTTTCCGGTATCATACAACTTGGGCTTTAGGTCACAGAACTCAATACATAAACACTGAATTTCACCTCAAGCTGCAAACTCTGTATGTGTAATGATATTCTTTCTTGAAGTCTAATAACTATTAAAAAAAAAAAAAAGGAAATAAGAAAAAAAAGGATAGAAATATCTGTGATTAAAAGATTAAAATGTAGCACAACAAATCCACAAATGTATATGCATGGATTCAATTTCTAATGTGCCATTCAGTTTAAGTCTCAACAGGTGAAAGATCACAGCTGTAAAAGAAGGTGACATGATCAGCTACATTTATGTTTCTGATTTACTTATGTAATCTGCCAGTATAAATGAATTCTCCATTCATGATGGAGATGAAGATATGATGCCAACTATTAAAATCCAAAATACTTATAATTTAGCAAAAAAAAATTCGAGATAAATTAAGTAAGTCTGAATTTAAATGTACCAACATTGGTTATAACCATTTCTTTTATGATTATAGTAAGCTCTAATGATATTAAACTAATAATATAATTTTCACTTTGGATGTTACAGGTTCATGTATTTAAGCTAAAGATTATGAGTTCAATCTCCACATTATTTGATTTCTCCTTCTAGTTATAAAATTAATCATGCACAATAAATGTCAGAAGCCTACAAAGTCTATTAACACATGTGGATCATTTGTTCTTCTTTGTAGCCCTGATGGATAAAGCATGCTTTGGTCATTGTATTGGTCCAGTAGCAGAGCTGGAAAACGGGAGTGATACGGTTATATAAACCATAGCACAAGAAAGGCAAGTCATCCATGAAAACCGAGGCTGGTTTCAGCATGTCAGGTTTGAAAAACAGATATGCACAGTGAATTAGGAGTGCTTTTGAAATATCAATGTATGGTAGGAGATAATGTTTTAAGACTATTATTAGATTATTATTTCAGCAGGAATATTTCTGTTGGGAATAAATGCACTTCTTAATATGCCTCATTTTTTTAATCTCCCAAAGTTGAAAACTGTACTTGTTTCTATTGTCTGTAATTTAATTGAATTTAATGCTTGGAATGTTGCAGTAATATGCAGTAAGTGATATGCTCTTTGACTGTGAAATAGTAAACCAAAAAATTTATATTTCTTTCTGCACTACAGAGCTTTCTTATTGTAAAGAAAAGATTAGCTTTAGCGTGAATTTCTGTTATTCAATCATAATTAGAAATGACACATAGAACTAAAGTAAAAACAATGCTGGCTTTATGTAGATTCGTATTAACTGGAAAGCTTTTATGTTTTCCATGTTTCGGAATTTTCATTGTGTTTTTAATTGTGAATGACATCTTGCAAATCTAAATAATAGTTGAATAGTAGCATTACTTGAAGAGCACCACGAGAGGTACAGAGAAATTCTCTTTCTCCAGTGGTATAAATGTGTTTTTTCACATTACCTTTTCCTAACTCCCATTAAATACTTCTAGTTCTAGAAGAAAGATGCAAAAGGCTGCAGTAGCATTCAAAAATACTTTCCACTTTGATATATTTCCAGTCAGATAATTAATTTAAATATTTAAATTAATACATAGCACTAAATTGTCATTTAAAGTGTGATAGAATTTTAATGTTTCACTCCATGTTATTTCAATATATGTTTAGATTTGAAAAATAATACAATTTGAAGTCAGTAAGCACGTTTCATTTCAAATCAGAATGTTTCTATTCTTTTGCAGCTATTATGACAAGTGACTTGATACAGACTATCAGTATTTTAATTTTTGAAAGGTCCAGTGCAATATTTAGAATTCAAAATTCTTAATTGAATGAAAACATATATTTAACTTTTAAACAACAACAACAACAAAAACTAGTCATATTCTTCATTTGTCTGTGACCAGAAACTGTCAACAATCTATTGAATGATTTGAGGGCTGTCTCATTTTTTCAGTCAATTTTGACCTTCCTAATTTTATTAATTTATTGTAAGAGGATCTTATAAATTTTGTATTCATATAGACTAAAACTGCCAACAAAGGTATAATATATCATTTATACTCTACTTGTAATCTATTCTACAACGTCGTCAGCTTCCATAGTGTCTGTTACAGATCTGACTTCTACAAGAGCTGGAGTGTTAAGTTTACATGAGACAGTTTTACACTGCAAGTTTCTCTTGTGATTGTAGAAAAGATGCTGAACATGTGACAAAACCATGAAGACCTTGAAGTCAGAAGAAATTGAAAAATAAACAATTTCATTTCATTATTTCATTACATTTTATTTCATTTCATATTTTTGGAATACTTTTGACTGAATACTGCTGATGTTTAAACTCAATGATTTGACACAGACAAATGACTATTTAGCCTGGGCAGTTCTTATTAAATGTATTAACTTTTGTTCCTCTCATATGTCAAAATTAATTGATTTAAGCAACTGACTACATAACATCATGATTAGTTATATGTAAAGTTTGTTTGTAAAATTCACACATAAGAGGATGGAAGCTGAAGTTTGTCTGTCAGGCTATAATCTAACAAAATATTTAAATTATAAAAACAAAGCTGTTTTGCCTGTTTGCTTGTTCTTTCCACCACTGGTAACATATTGGTGGAACAATTGGTGGAATAATTCTTAAAATGGTGGGTAGTTGTCACATACCTGTATGCACTACATGTTGTAGCATAATCTAGTAGGAATACAATGTCAAACTGAACTATTTTAAATATCAGTGTAATGCCCTTTCCTTGCTTATAAGGAAAATAAGCTTTTAAGCAAGAATATATTTTGCTACTAGACTGCATATGTATTTATTTACTCATGCACACAGATCAATAGAAATTTGATGTGAAGGCTGGATGTGGCTCCGGGCAGCCTGGTCTAGTGGTTGGCGACCCTGCACATAGCAGTGGGGCGGTGAAACTAGATGATCTTTGAGGTTCTTTTCAACTCAGGCCATTCTATGATTCTATGATTCTATGATTAACACTGTAAAATAATTCACTTTGTTGTTTCTAAGAATTGGAGATTGCTGAAGAATGAATCACTTGTTTTTCAGGATACCTTCTGAATATAAATATTTGCATTCCTTAGAGGATATTTTTCTCTACAGGAGCTAGGCACTCTTAGCTTTGGCTTTGTGCCTAACTATACACCTTTAATGTGTGACTGTCTCAAAACTCTTGCATGGAGTATTTTACTGACAGGTTAAATGTGGAATGTTTAGGGGAGAGTAATTTCAATTAAAAATGCAATAATGGCATTAAAATATGCACTATCAGTAAGGTCTCTTGCCTTACTTTCAATAAGAGCTTATTAGAGTTTGTTGAATTATTTGCACAAAGGGAATGACATAGTTGCCAGTGTTGTGGAGAGTGGTACCTGAGCTGCATTTCAGAGTGAGAAAAATATCAACACTTTAAACTGATATTCACATTTTTGCACTGAATTCTATACTGTTAATTAGCTAGCTTGTATTTATAATAGGTTTTACAGTCAGAGCTGCTGAGAATAGCATATTTTCTGCTGCATTTCTTGAAGAAAAAGCATTAAAAAGAGATATTTGATAATGTTGATTTAAGACAGAAATGGGTGTTATCAGAACTGTGCAGAAGATCAATGAATTCTATTGTAACAGTGGGGTTGCTCTGTCAAATATACACAGAGGCCTGTATAGCCTTCTGCACTTCTACGTAGGAATCTGCTACTTAGACTTGGTGAGCTAATAAACTCTATGTGAGAACTATTCCACATTATTTAAAACTTTGCCTTGAAAATAGAAGGCTGGCATGTTGCTTACCACCTACAGTTTCAAAAGATAAAAACTTTTGAGCATCAAGCTAGGGAGAGGAGACATTGTATTTGAAAAGACAACAGAAATAAGGCAAAAGAAGATAACCTAGATTGAAACTCATTGTGTCCAAAAAAAAAAAAAAAAAAAAAAAAACCAAAACCAAAACCAAAACCAAAAACACTGACTGCTATAACAGCATTAATTATTAATGTTGCAAGCAATAGCTACTATTCTAAAAAGCGTCCTCTCTCATAGACGCAATGGCACAGCTTGAAGAGACAGATTCAGTGACAAATTTTTAAACCACTCATTTTAGAGTTACAAATACTCTGTTGCTCTTCAGAAACAAAGATGTGTTCAATATCTTCCTTCCTGAAACTTAAAATAAACAATTTGCTTATGATTTCTGTAAAGATCTCTTCTTTCTTCCTGAACCAGTTGGTGAGCTACATATTAATTTTCTCTGGTCAGTTTTATAACAGATTTTGAAAAAAAAATGTATCTGTTTTTCAATAATTTATTATACTGTTGTGGATCCTTGTGCACCACATGGCAATTTCCACTTAGTTATACGTGTTAACGCCAGAGGTAATTATTAGCACACAAAGAGCATGACTTTCAGAGTGGGTGTTGACGCACCTGTAATAGGAACAGGCTCTGTACTGAAAAGCCCTCACCTCAAGTAGAAGTCAGAAGTTGAAGAAATTTCAGAGAGATCTTCAGAGTTAGTCACAAGATTTTATAATATCTTTTGTTTTTTGCTTTTATCTTTTACTTTTTGCTCTTTTCCGTGAGCATTCCCCACCATGCCTTGAGATTATCCACTATTGAAATGAAATAAAATACTAGTTTAAAGGTGACCACTGCGGCTTCTGTGTTAATGGATACTCTCGTTCATTGCAGTTTAAATCACTTCTTTTCACTCTTTATTGCTTCCAGGCATATACTCAAGTCATATAATCTGTCACTGAGCACAGAAATCGTTTGTCAAATGAAACTATAGGGTACAGTTGAAGGTCATATCACTTCGGTTATTTTTTTGTTTGGCTGGGTTTTTGTTTTGTTTTGTTTTGTTTTTTTCCCATGCACAAGAAGTGTTAGCTCATATATGTCAATTCAAATTGGTTTCATTACACGTGAAATGGAAAAAACTGACTAGCAATGGCTTTTTATATTCAAATACTTCCTTAACGTTACACACCATGGAAATTGTAGAGTGAAAACTAACTTTGAAAAGCGAGGAAAACTGAGAGAGCATGTGGTGGAATAACCAAATATAGCAGCAAGAGTGTTTAATGGAAACATTTCTTGAAAAGCCAAAGTTTTTTGGTGGCTGAGAACAAAGGATGACTAACAAAGAAAATGATTAATTCCCTTTTGTATATAAATGAAATGCTGTGAAATAAGAAGAATTACCATAAAAGAAGCAACTAGTTACAACTGTCAAGTATGAGATACTAAGAATTCACATATTAATAATACTAGGCTATATCCAATTAATCATGTATCTCAAAATGGCATAAAAAAATCTTTAATTTCTATCTTTTTAATGCAGTATTGATGGACTCCATACTTATTTGTAAAGCAGCCAAAATGTCAACTTGACAAATGTTTTCACGTGATCAAAATGGCTTAAAATTGTGTTATTTCTGTCACATACTGATGAATGCAGGAAACTATAATAAATCGCAGTGGGTGGAAACAAATACAATTTTCATACTCTCGGCAAAAAAATGTATTATATTGAACAAAAATTTATTGAAGGAAATCTCTCTGAATAATTTTTTTTTCTATTCAATAATGAAATGTAAATGAAGAAACCAAGAGATGTTTTTATAAATCTGTGCAACAAAATGAACATACTGAGCATCTTTGCATTAACAGCCTTTTTATAGAAGGAAGCTAATGAATTATATTTGGTACTTGAAAACATTATCTCAACTGTGTTTAGGCACTGTTATTCTCAGATAAGATCATTCATTGATAACAAAGAACCATTGGTGATGATCAAGACAATAACAATTGATACCTGTTCTGTTTAAGAAGTATTAGTGGTTCAATAGGCCCAGCTAGTATGACAGACTATGGTCTCCTTGACTACATAAGTATTACTAAATAAAACCATTTTATGGCTCAAAGAGCATGTGGCACGTATTCATAAAACTAAACTGTTCCATTATCTTAATCTCCAAACAGCGTAACATCATCCAACCCCCCTGCTCAGAATGGGCTTTGTCATACTGTTTCTCAAACCATGCCCAGATATTATTTGGAGTGCTAGTTTTCACAGTTGCCAAGAAGAACATAAGAAATGTAAATGCTAGGGATAATCACAGGTCAGTCTTTCAGTGATATTTATGCTCTCAATCCACTTTTAAAAAATTAAATATAATATTTCCTGCTTACTAAATCCATCCTTGCTAGGTTTGTTTTAAATTAAATCATTTATTAAATCTATTCTATTCTTGAAAAGCATAATTATTTTTCAACTGGTATCTTTCAGCATCAGTGAGATAACAAAGTAAAAAAACTTATTTTGTCCCAAACATCTCTTATGTGTACTATAACGAGTCAGATTCTGAAAGGCCTAGTTCTTTGCCTTTGAGACCGAAGGAGCTGTAGGATTATATTCACTTTCTGAATCATAGCCAAGGGGCAATAATGAGCACAGATAGTTTTACTATACAGCCTTAACTACTAATGGTAAGTTCAGTTACCATCTCTAACGATTTTAAGAAAAGAGTATCTGCAATCCATTAATTAAAATCTAGTTAGAATCTGCTTTGATAAACCGAACATATTCAATAATAATGTTTAATTGAGGAAACACTAGAGTATTGAATGCAAAATTAAGACATTCACTGTATTTGAATTAATCCAAATCTCATTCTAACAGCATGGTTAGTCCCCAGTAAATCTGTATCACAGATTTTTTTCCATGAAAATATTCTAATATTTAATGAAAGTTAAAATATGGAATCTGTAAAGACACATGTTCTGCAGTCAGTATATATTCCTAAAGAATAAGATGTTGCGCATATGCTCAAGTTATTATCCTTAGGGAAAATAGTGGGGTTGCATGAAAAATATGTTAAATTTTTGAGTAACTTGTATTTGTGAATAATTGTGCCTTACGCTGAAGCTAAGAATAGAACTTAAAGATATGTTTTTCCTCTTTTACCATTTATCCCTTGCATTTGAGGGCTACTTCCCTGAATATGGGGAACTCTGCTTTAGACTAGAACTTCAAGCATGCTAGTTAGCACACTGGAAAGATGTGGGTCTCTTTTTAGGGGGGGAAAAGGAGCTGTATACTATGTCTGTTTAAGGAATAATCTACAAATGATTACTGTGATTATGAATACATTTACAACTTCAAGTTTTTCCATTTTTTGTATATATTAAAATAGTCTAAATTATAAACCATGACTCTGCCAACCTCTTACTCAACTAAAGCAAGAAAAAGGTTTGTTTTCATATGTCATTTGTAACCTTTGCCTTCTCACTTCAGCTACATGATAAATCATCAACTTGTTTGAAAAAGCCTACTTTCTTACTGTAAGAAATGAATAATAAGAAGTTTGAATTTGTTATAGAATCAGCCTTGCCATTCCAATATATTCTCACTCACTTTTTGCTGTAGGCATAGTGCTACATTTTCCAATCTGTAATTTTGACGTGCTGAATTGCATAATCCAAAATTAAACTATCTATACTACAAAACCACATCAAAGTAACACAAAGGAGTTAATTGGCTCCACAAGAGGACTGCAAGTATATTTTCCAGTACTACAAGTCCATTTAGCTAATTGTTCTGAGATAATTCTGAAATAATTTGCTCATACTAAAAAATAATGCAAGATTAATTTTAAATTAAGTCATTTGCTTATCTTGATGCCATTTTCTTCTGATTATGGCTAGAAATCTGATGCTTCAGGAACCACAAATAATTTTTATACAAACTGGGTGACATGGTATATGTGTTGCACCAGTCTTCCCGTGTATGATGCACAGCCAGAAACAAAAGAATGGATTGATACTACCATTCAGTAATGTCAATAATATTAGTAACTTACAGCCAGTCCTATCAGTACATTGATCTGAAGTAAAATATTCAGTCCTAAAGGTTACAGAAAACACATTACCCTTTGAATATATTTCCACTTCACAATGTATATATAATTTTAAAGAGTACTGTATATAAATCTTCTTATTCACTTACCCATAGAAACTAAGAATATTAAATCTTTCTCAACTCTTTTTTAAGTTTTACATTTAATAGATTCTCAATAATTAAATCATGTTTAAATACATTCAGATAAGATTAGGACAAATAAAATGCCACAGAAATTAATCTCAAGTATGAAGAAGATGACATTATCAATTTAGACTGTGAGTCAGTTCCAAGATATTATTGTCTTCACCAACACAGACATATTCCCACTGACCACATGCAGCAGTTGCAGTTTGGCTGCTCCTTTTCACAAATAATTTGGCTTCCTCTCAGTTCACTCGTGTAATGAAAAATGCGTCACTGTAACAAAATTTCCACGAGCAGCGTGAAAGCATAGAACATAATGTTTCAAACATTAACAATATAAAACCTTAAGAAAGAGCTTATTAAGTCACTTAAATTAATAAGATATTGCTTTCCAATATATATATTCTAGATTTAGTAACATAGTTTTGGTTGGGAAATGAAGTGCAAGTTATAATTTTTCAGAATTATTTAGAAATTAAAAGCCTACTAGTATTTTAAACATACATTAGGCAATCAGGGAAATACTATATCTTTCAGTCTTGCTAGGTCCTGTTGTGGAATCACTTTGATCAATTTTCTGGCACCTAACTTCCCTTGAAAATTTAATATAATTTGAAAAATAAAAATGTCTGCATGTATTACAAAAGGCACGTCTCTGCACCACTGAAGTGGGCTTCAGAAGAGTGGAAAACTGCTGCACTCTGGAACCTTATATTTGAATTTCTGTCATTTACTTAAATATATTTTAGGACGGGGCTTTCTTCCAGGGAAAAAAACAAAAAGGGAAATGATTACAACAATAAAATATTAAAAATTTAAACAATATAGTGATATATAAGTCTCCTGTTTATTTTTCACCATCTTCATCTGCCTTTCATGGTACTAAATTTTTGCAATCTTGCTCAAAATGTAAACGGTACAACAAAAGAAATACTGATCTATCGTTGCTGTATATATTCCTTTATATTCAAACTAACATTTCCCCTTGAGAACTCATTCATATAATTCTGTAAAACAGGAGATAAAATTGCAGATATTTAGGGAAGTGTATTTTATGACATTTATTTTACTTAGGTCCAGAAAAAGTATACAAGGGAGGTCTCTGTAGAGGCCTAAGATGCTCAATACATAGCCAAAGAGAATGAACAAAAACAAAATGAAATATCAAGACTCTTTTTCATCATCTGCTCATTAATGTGCAGAAACTCCTAGCCTAGCAGAGGATATAAATGGACTCCCTGCTGTTTATACCTAACAGTTGTCTGTATGAAAATGTTATATCAGCATAAGTTTGCTATGTTCTATTTTAGTTGTATTTTTGCGGTGTGTTCTTTCTATTTCATTAAAAAAAAAAAAAAAAAAAAAACCTGCTGATGTTGCACAGAAATTTATTTGGAGAAAAAGCTTAGGGAAAACATTGTAGTAGATATTTATTTGGTGTTTCATGTTTCTTCCTGTCTTATTTCTGAATACAGTTCTACAAAGGTATTTCCTTCATTATCTGAAGTTCATTTTTCTGCTTATTATTTTAGCTGATGTTATATTTCTAAATTTGTCATTTTGCAATGGACTGTGGAATTGTTGTTCAAATGGGATTTTTCTATCTTGAGATGTGATGGGTGGAAGACCACATGTGTGGAAAGAAAGTAGAAGAAACTGAACCATGTACTTGTACTATGATCCATGAGCGATCTGCATTGCCACCCTAAGCCTTCCTTCAGATCATGCTGTTAGCTTTTTTTCCTGGTCAAATTCAGTAGCTCTGCATCCTGAGCTGCAGTAGGGACACCATGAGCTTTTCTGTGCTTTCTGGCATTAGAAGTAGTAGGCTGAAGAGGTCTTACAGAACTGAACAAAATTTTTGCCATCTCAGTTGAAGTCCTACGTCATGGGCACATCTCAGGTAGGTAATAAACAAGACTGCCTTTAGATTTGTCATGGGAGGTAGTTGCCCCTCCATGGCACTGGAATAACATATGTCAGCAGTCTTACCTATGCCTTATATAATAATCTTTCCTAATTTGACTGAAAATACTTTTTTAAATGGATTTCGGGAGCCCCTTTTTTTATTTTTCATGGACAATTCCACTACCTATCTAATAACAACTCTAGGAACATCCCCTTAGACTTCCATTTTCCTCTTCCCTGTGGGTCCCAAAAGTCACAAAAATAGATCACCTGTTTTGTGCATTATATGTAAATTTCACAAGCACCCTGCTTGCTTTTTATGCCAAGCTCATAAATGAGCCTATTAAATAAGTTGCATTCCAAGAATAACCCTTCTGGACTCCAAACAAAACCCAACCCTTCTTTAAACGCAGTAACTCTTCTTTATTTGTTTTATAAGGTGTGTGCTAATACCTGTCTAACCCTAACCCTTAGCTGACTAACAGCATCTCATAGCTCTATATTAAATATTTTACTGAAGTCTAGACACATTTGCTCTACTACGTTTCATCTGTCTGGAGAAATGCATCATCTATCAAATAACAATAAGTTAGCACAAGTAAAAGTATTTATCTTTAATGAAGATGTCATCTCACTGTTAGTTTAGTTCCACGTTTTAAGGACTGATTCTTTTCTTTTAAGTTGGAAATCTTAAAAAAAAAAAAAAATCCACAAAAATTTAGCAAAACAAAATCTTTTAGTACAAGGTAGTGTTTTAGGTTCCCCATAATCAGTGGGAAGACATAAGCATATGTGTAGAGAAAAACACTACGTACATATGGATGCACACGTGTACAAATACACAAGATTATTAAAAATTAAATGAAATATCAAATTTCCTATTTTGAATGAACTGACAGCCATGCTTTTAGATAGATGGATAAGCCTAGACTTAGGTGAAAATAATCTCATTCTAAATTTATGAGGAGATAAAAATTTTATAAAATATTCATAAGTTTGATTTGCTAAGTTCCATTCACACATTTTTGTCCCACATTTGACAATTCATTAAAAAATTCTTGCTGATGAACTTAAAAATTAAGATTCCAACTATCATCACAGCATTTAGATTGATGAAAAGTGTGTGATTCTGACTTGAGGATGTCAAAATTCTCATAGTTGTTTTTCCAACTCAGAGAATTTTCTCTTATATGTTTCAGTCATGATTAATCACTTTTTCTTCATGTTTTCTGTATGCTTATCCTTACTGAAAGCAAATTTTCACTTAGATTTGAGTTGAACCTAGATCATCACAAAGTTCTTTTCAGACACAAAATTCTTCTCAGTCCTCACTGAACAGTTTCCTATTTTCTTCTTTCTATAATTTCTTTCAAACACCTAAAAGATCTCACTGCTGCAGCCATTATGGAGGCTAAGCTTTGAGATGTGAAAAAACCCATGTGTATTATATTATACAAGTCTTTCAAATGTAATTTAAGGAAATAAAAAAAAAAGGAAAAAAAACAGCTTTTATTTTGCTTTGAGGGAGACATATACAGGAAATAAAAATAAAATAAATAAAATAAAAAATAAAACACCGGCCCACTGATTTAATAGGGACTTATTTGGACCCTAAGAGAAAAAAAAAAAAATGATGCAGCCAGCAGACAAGTATTCTGCCTTTTTCCTTACAGCATGTCTGGGTGAACAATGGGCCTTAATCTCCTGGATCCACTCTCCCAGCCTCCCGTTGGGTACAATGGAAGTATTTGAGTAACAGTTGATGAACTGACAGCTTTTTCATTTCATAGGCTTTTGCTGATGCATTTTAGCATGCCTGCTACAGACATTTTTATTTTTTTTTTCCTGAAAGCTGGTTGAGGGTGCCAATTCTACGGATACTCTGAAAATGACAGAAAAAAAATTCCACTTCTGTAAGTATAAACATAACTATATCCTTATGTCAATGTTATTTTTGTGCTTTTCGATGTCAAATTGGACAGCAGTGACACAAACCCCATAATATGAAGAAAAATGAATTCCAGATGGATTGCCCCAGTTTGTTATTTCAGTGCCGTTCAGAAAAATTTTAATTTATTTTTACTAAAAATTATGGCTTACAAAGACATCTTTTACGGTGTAGCTCAAGGCTGTAAATAAATGAACATATTCTGATATTTTAAAATGAAGACCACGAAGTTCCTAGGTATCAGTAACAGTAATGAGTTAGATTCTCTAACATGTAAGATTTTGAAGCTTTAGTTTTTCATCTAAATTGTTGTGTAATTTAAAAAATGTATACGTGTCTCTCTAAAAAATGAGGATGAATATCTAGAATTCAGCTCCCAGTGATCCTTATTTTAATTAAGATATTTATATCTGACATTAAGCTTTGATTAGGAGACTTCAGTGGAATCACAGTGAGCTTTTTTTTATGAGTCAAGATGCAACTGAAATGGCTTAGAAAGGTACATTAGTGAAGATGGAGAGGGCAAGTGAGCTGAGATGCTATCAGGTAGTTAAGATGCTAACAGGTAGTTCACTATTTCTAAAGGATGTCTCTAATGTTCTTTCTCCTGCTTCTAGAAACATGTTTTGCTTTTGAAATCCAAAGACTGCACATAACCTTCAAAGAAAAAGATCTAAGTTCCAGAAATATTTCTGAATGAATTTAGTACACAAATCACTGTTTTACTGTTAGGAATTCAGTTGAATTACAGGCTCCTAAATGTAGATATGATTTAGATATATTGAACCTTCTTGTAAAGAGTGAGAAGAAACAACCAGAATGACTAAACGGTACTGTCTGATTTGCTATGTCAGTTGTGATTTCTTTTTCATCAGAAGAAAATACACTAAAGACAGGTTGAATATCTGTCTGAATTAGGTTGTTCCTGTAGATTAGATACTATGCATTATTTAAAACGTGACCTAAAATGGAAGACTTGTTTAATGAATGTACCAAGCTCTTTAGGTTAAACATGCCATGTTTAAGTGGCTGAAGACCATACTCAATACTAATACTGGATTCAATTTCTGAGGAAGTTCAAGGGAAAAAAAAAAAAAAAAAAGTTCTTTTTTCTCTACTTTTCAGTAGACTGAATTTATGAGAGCAGTACAAGCTTCCAGATCATGTCTGGTTTTGCACTCTTCAGTGTGATTTTCAGAATCACACAGATTTAGATTCATTTCACCCTTACTGGGAAATCATTAGAGGCATCCAAGCTGCTGAGCTAAATACTCTGTAGATAAATTCCATAAATAGGTAATGAGAGAAGTATGTCCCTCCAAATAATGATTTAACCATTAAGCATTAGTCTCTGTCATGGTCCGCCCTAGTCCACTGACGGGATAAGCAACCATAGTAACACCGTAATATTAATTTAAGCATTGTAAATGCTGAATTAATGTAAGATCAACATGTTACATAAATGTGATTATGATGTTATATGAAATGTCATTCCATATCTACATACAAACATTTTGTGTTGGTGGAGAGTGTGCTACTTTGATAATCTTTGAGTCAGAAAAATGATTTTCAGTCATAATGTCAGTACACTGAGTATGATAGCAGTACGTGTAGTGGCAGTGGCAGTAAATATTTTTGCGCCTTTGCTAGTTATTTGTCTTAGCTCTTATTTGCAAAGAACCACCCACTCAGCTGCAAGAATAGTTCAGTCCCTATGCTATTCAATCTTCACTGCAGACTCTGGGACCACCAGAAAGGTCCAAATATCTGAGCTACTACGGATTGTCTACACAGTTTGTCAGTTACTTCTCATTTGCTAGCCAAATAATTGCATGCTTCATGTCTTGTACTAATAAAGCCACTCAATCTTATTTATTTCATTACACACACACACACAACCCCGTCCCTCCCCCCCCCCCCCCCCCCCCCCAAAAAAAAAAACCCACAGAAACAATAAAGAAAAGTAGTATTTAACATTTATAAGAATGTAAAAACTGTTTTGGTTTTAAGCCAAAGGAAATTACAAATACTCCGTTATTTCTATTAATTGCAACTTAAGTAATTTTCAGAGCTTTTCTACATGCTGAGGAAATGGCCATCAGAAATTGCTGTAGGAACTTCAGTTTTTGCTGCAATTGCAATTCACTTGCAATTTCAATTGTTTTCAGTCAAGTATGTTAAAAACTGCTAGGGTTTTCGTCATGGCTTCCTGAGAAGCAGACATTTGGCAACATTTGCAGAGTCCAAGAAGTCAGGACTCTGCTTTCACTTGTGCAGTGACAAATTACTTTCATTCATAACACTTCTCAAATGAAACCTACGGACCACATTTATAGAACAGATTAATTACATCATCCTTTCATCACAGCCTGGGAAAAAAAAAAAAATTAAACTTTGAAAAAATTTTTATCCCTAAAGATTCAGATATATGCCTAATACCTTACAAGATCTGACATTTAAGAAGGACTAGAATTGGAAGTCTGATATGTCTACATATGATGAAGTTATCTAATCTCTCTACAAGAAAGTGACTAGTTATAGGAACATTGCTGTTCACCTCCTCCTTATGCATATGACCAACATTGCTGACATGAATTGCACTCAAGAGGTGCTAATCTATTTTCATTGGTTATAATGGATTCCCATATGACAAGCTCAAGTGTAATTGTTAGGGGAAGAATTTGGTAGTCCTATTTACAAGCATATTATTGGTAGATTACATTATTCCCATTCAACTGAATCACTTGCATTTCCGAATTTAAAAATGGACTTTTAAAGAATTTTCCTAACAGTGTTGGTCCATCTGTCTTTAATAACTTTGCATTTCAGAATCCGCTCAAAATGCAGCAGTAGAATCATTGTTATCTTGGTATTCAAAATATGTTTTTTTGTTTTGTTTTGTTTTGTTCTCCACTGTAGTGTCTTTTAACACACAGTTTTTCCCTGTAATTCTCTCAGGTTATACACCAACATATAAAAAAGCTATGAAGCATCTGAAACATTTCAAGTACGATTCTATGAGCCCACAACAAGCAAAACAAAACAAAACAAAAAGAAAACCAAAATTATGCTGTATTGCAATAGATTAAGAATCAAGTTTTACCTAAATTTCCATTATCACCTATTCATAGTTGAGCTATAGTACTCTTTCCAGTGCACTATTTAAGCCAATCTTCCAGATCCCTTTCTATTTCTCTGTTAAAGTATTTGGCACAATCTCTGTGTCTAAAAATAATGTTTTTCTTTCATGTTTTCCTAAAAGTGAACTTAGGTTTAACAGGTTATCACTGGGTCAAAAGATCTGAAAACATGGAGATTTAAATAAAATAATAAATATATATGATCTGGAACTAGAAACAAAGCTTTAGGAGGCAAAATGTAACACTCATGCTTTCGGTCTTCAGTTTTGTTTGAAGATTTTTTTTCTAAGAAAATTATCTGAAGAGGGACAGCCTCCTGGTAAAAGCTAGGTTGAAAGTCTTTGTGCTATTTTTAGCTCTAACTCTGATTTTAGGAGTCTTCTCTAGTAAGCATTTGGAAGACCACTGTAGATTATATTCTACAAAAGATGTTTCAAGATTCCTGTGATACTTGAGATTAAGAATATAATAGTGAACTTTCCCAGTATGTCCAGTAAATGTAGCCACCATCTCAACAGCAAACAATGACTATTCAGATGGGACTTCTATTATCCAGAAGGCAATCTGGAAAGCTATATTTAACACTGGACAAAGTACTGACAGAATACTAACCTAAAGTTAGGTACGTTTCTTCTGATGTAAGCACATCAATCAGGTGTAGAAAAAGTCTGTAATGGTTAAACAGTACTTCATTTTGCAGTCCTAAAATTTTAATTTTTCCTAGGTCTTCAAATCACTTTCAGCATCTCAGGCCTCATCAGAATAAATTAAAAAACCATTCTCTTGATTCAATAGTTACTGGTGGTCAAAGACATTACTAATGCCAAATCTAAGGCTGTCTTGCTAAATGGCAAAATGTATCTGATAGTCACTTGTTGAAATAACACAGTGTCTTGAGGTCCACACAGAGGTGTTATTTCATGCTATGTGGCATCATGCAGAGGGCTATAAAGGTGTGAGAAGTTGGCTAGGGGTTGGCTGCTGCTTGGGAATTGGCTGGGCATCCGTTGGCAGGTAGTGAGATGTATTGGTTGTGGGACATTAGTAAGCAGGCAGTTGTATTGCTGGGCAACAGGTGGTGAGTAATTGCATTGCAGAAATATATATATATATATCATTGAATTTCTGTTTCCATTTTCCTTTTCTGTCTTAGCAAATGGTTTTTATCTCAACCCATGAGTTCTATTTTGTTTCCAGTTCTCTCCCTCATCCAGCTCAAGGGCGAGTGAGCAAATGGCCATGTGGTACTGAACTGTCTACTGGTTCAAACCAGAGCACATTTTAAGTTTCATTTGATTTTATTGCACTCAACATGAATAATATCATAATCCGCAGAAGACTGCAAGCATGAACATAAGCAACAAGCTGTAAACTGTGCTGAAGTATCAGTTAGGAAATACGCCACTGAAATGCCATAATGCTTTCTCCATAGCCTTCAGGCAACTTCTCCCCTTTCAGGCAGGATCTTAGACTTAAAATGCCTGCTTTATGCTAAATTACCATTTCATTAAATTGATCTTTCCTTTTTGTCTCAGCTATTCCAGTTATTAAAAGATATAATCAATGTCTTTGATGGATTAAGTAATGATCCAGTAAAAGTACACTTAGCCAAAAGATATGTTTCTGACTACGTAACTCCTAAGTTGAAGAGTTATTACATATAGAACCCCCCCCCCCTCCAAAAATAATAATAAAAAAAACCAATTAATTCTAATTAACATATACCTGTTCCAAAATGCACTGAGACAATCTTATTGACAGGTGGTGAATAATTAACACTTAAATCCTCCAAAATACAGGCTAATGAAGGTATCGTAATCAAAAGCACACCATAATTGAGGCAAACTTAAATGTAATTAAATACAGATGTGACAAGAAAGTTTATAAAAATATATTTATTTTATTTGCATGCACACAAATGATGAAAGCAATTACACTATAACCTTTGCAACTGTTTTCTACTTAAGAACATATATTGCAAGAAAAATCTGTAAGATATATGCAAAGGCTAGACTGCATATCTTATGTACAAGCTACCTATCAGATTACAAATCTATCTTTAATAACTGAGATTTTTCAAAAAATAATGGAACATTTATTTCTGTATGCCAAATTATCATTGTATAAGCCAGGAAACTAAAAAAAATAAAATGATGAAGATTACAAAAATAAAGTTGATTAAAAAGGACAAAAAATGTCATCAGCTTTCACAGTACAAAAGGAGCATGTAAGTGTAGCTCCTTAATCTTACCTAACAGCTTTTCATTTTCATATCTCTTATTTGCTTCTATTTGAAGATAATTTTGTTCTATTAGAAATTAAATATATATATATATGTAATCTGAACAGTATGCGCATTGACTGTGTTTAACTTCATATATATTTAATGGGATTAAATCTTTCATTTCCTCAGGCCACAGTTCAAAATCAGCTTTAATGATGTTTTGAGATTCACTGCTGAAAACATGAGCCCTTCTTCAGGAAGTCCAAGTATTTCAAACAGTATTCCTCACTATGTCAAGGCAAGGGGTATGGCAACTCCTAACCTCAGCTCTCCTTTCAAATTTTGGAAGATGAATCAGTCTCACATTATTCATTGAGGGAAATAATAATGGAAATCAGAGTTTCCTTGAGGAGAAACTATTTCTTTCTCTCAAACAGATAGTTGGAGAATAAATAGACAAATCTGCTTTTACAAACCATGAAATGTAATTGCTCAAGAGAGTTCTGGATGTTGCTGGTGAGAACTTCTGTTCCTGCAGCTGGCTGCACAAACAGGCATAGACACATCTTTAATTAAAAAAGCCTTCACTAAATGTTGATATATGGAAATCTAAACATTGTTATTCTAGTTCCTCAGGATAGATAAGCCAAATTAAAAATAAATAATAATAATAATAATAATAAGGAAACTATTTTTGCCCTTAGTGCTAGAAGTATATTTTCAGCCCTTTAGGCCATCATTCATCTTCATACTTTTCAAATTTTTATCAGCTCCTTTTATTTTCCTACTTCTAAAGATTTTTACATGTATCTCCAGTATGCAGCTGTTAGTAGTTTTCTGCTCACATCTCTGCTAAATCCATACTGGAACTAAGCTCACGCTGATTGGATTCTTTAAGTGATTAAAGTTAGGTGTGCTGACTACAAGCTTCAGTTAACTGTATCTTAAAGTAAGTTTTTCTCTTCAGTGTTCCAAATTTTGTCATACTTTACTTTCCAAACTATTTTCCTGTTATATAATTTGCACATTTGCACTATTATCTTTAAATATTTTTTCAATAAAATGACCATTTAATGTAAATTATTTTCTCTAGTATGCAGACAGTGATGCGTTTAATTTTTAACATTTCTTTTCTTCCAATATTTTTAAATAATAAGAAATGCACAATTCAAAGTTTTTCAGCTGTAGTGTGTCAGATGGCATAAATTTGAAAAGAAAAAAAGCTTTACCTAAACTATTTATTACCATGACTTATTACCACAAGTGCTTCAAAGACTTGCTGTCCATTACAGAAGCAGATCCTGACTCGTCTGTGATTTGACTGAGAACATTATCTAACAAATTGGTCATTAATTACTGTTGAAAATCAATTCACTGAAATAATGGCTTAAAAGTATTGCTGAATGATTTGTCATGAAGAATATATATATGAGTGAAGATAAAATGCTTTAATTTCAGCTGCAGTTTATAAGTTATGTCTGGGCTGCCAATCACATCTAACACTCAGGGCACTTCTTCCAGTGGTAGGAAATCCTGTCAGCGTTTTCACAAGTGGAAAGTAATTGAATTAACTGCAAAATGCTAACATTATCCCTTTTCATGTGCACTGAAAAGAAAAAGAATTACACATCTTAGAAATTCTGAAATGTTTTAAGACAGAAGCAATTAGGGGTCACAACAGCAGACTGACCCCTGTTAAGTTCTAAATTGCCTTGGACTCTGTGTTGCATTATGTGATGGAGCTAAAAATACAGGCATTAACTTGCAAAAGAGAAAAAGCAGCGGGGACCTTCTCTGTGTCTCAGGAAAGTCAAAAAGTTCTGTAATTGACTAGAAGAGTTTGGTGATGCGCTTCTTGACACGTAATACATATAATTCATATAAATATAAAAACTATCATAGCATTCAATACAGTAAATATTACAGCCCCATTAAATTAAAAACAAATACTTGCAGCCTCATTGCAACTTGTCTTAATCACAACAATACAAGGTAAGTTACAAAGATGCCAAATTTCCACAGGGACATTCATGTGTTTTTTGCATGTGATAAAAGAGGTACTTTTATATTTTTTGGCCTTTTATAGAGGCACAAAATATGATAATTAAAATGTTTACATCATCAAGTTTATCCCCTCAGAGGACAATTGTTTGTTCACTCAGCACATAGCTTAACACTATAGCTGAAGGCATTTTGTTTTGCAGTCACTAAGAATGAAAACCAATGTCTAAAGGAACACTAAGTTTTCCATTTCTTTTTTTTTTTTTTTCATCCATTTTTAAATTATTACTATGCCATATCACTATCTCTACAACAAAAGCAGCAATGAAGAACCATCAAAATAGCCAAACAAAATAGCTTTACCCAAAGGACACTTTTGTTCCATTACTGGCTGAATTTATGAACTTGGTTTGTCAGTTTGCAAGACACTTCAGAAGCATTTGGGACGAAGTAGAATTAAGCTATAACTTCTCTTTGCCATAGTAAAAATGTTATATCTATATCTCACTCTTTTTTATAGCACTTACAATAGATTAAAAATAAGTGAGCTAAAATACATTCTGCATCTGCCATCATCTAAGTAAAAGTTTTGCTCATAAATGTACAGTGTAAAATCATTTTCCTACTGAAGTCAATAGGAATTAGACCTTGAATTGAGTTGGACACAATTTTATTTGCAAGTAAAAGCCAAAAAGGATATTGTAACTATTTATCTGACCTTTTTCATTACACAGGGCATAAAATTTAATTAAGTAATTTCTGCATCAGTCCTAATAGCTTCTTGATGAGGTCAAGTAGATGATTTAGAAAGCCTTTCAGCTAGAATGGCTCTGTCACTTTGGCTAGAAACTTTTCTCAGTAATTAATTATTCTCATTACTATAAACAACAAAAAAGAGTCCACATTATTTCCCATACAAATTTCTCTTATGATAACTTTGTCCATATTATTATTAGCATCTACAGGAGGTAAATTACTTAATGCATATATTTTTGGAAGATTTTTGGAACTCAAAAGAAATACCTCTTTATTTTGTTTTAAACATTACATGACCATTCATGCATGGTGATGGGCAAGACACCATTAGATATTTTCCTAATTAACACAATTTAGTCTCAGTTGAAGACATAAAAGCTCTCTGAAGCAAATGTGATAAAAGCGGACTATAAGAGCAAATTACACAAGTGAGCCGAATTAATTCTTAAGGTGTAAGATAAGTAGTGTATGTCAAATAAAGTGAGAGAGGAAGATGAATCAGGATGATTTGGTTAAAGAAAAGAATGAAAGAAGAAAAACCCATAGCTTTTCAAGCAGAAAAAGAACCCTAAAACAAATCCAGGTTTGCTTCACTGACCAAACAGACTTTACACTTGCATGTCTGTAAAATATAAAGCATAGAATAAGCAGAAGAAATATTACCATAATTGATTTTTTTGGTGCACATATTAATGATATCCAAAGGAGAACCTGGGATGCAACCTTAGATGTCTTCAGAATTTATATTTTAGACAGTGAACAACATACTCTCAATAAAGGGTAGCATTTATAAAGACTGCTCAGCATTTTGCTCATTCAACTTGCCAGATAAATTGAGTTTGTAAATGAATGAGCAAGAAGCTTGTTTCAGTGCTTTTAGATGAAGTCTGATCTATAAAATATCTACCTGTTTGGAGAAAGAGGGAAAAGAGGAAAACAGATGCTGAGAAAAAGAAGAGAATTCATCCTCACTGAAGCCAAGCAATGGTATTCCTTGGCAACAAAACTATGAAGAGACCTAAGTACACACAACATAGCCTAAAGAAAACCGATATTTCTAATTATAATCTCCTTTTCATTATAAACCTGTGGAAGTCAGATTTCTTTCACATACTTCAGGACAATTTGTCCTTGTCACCTGCTCTTGTTTTCAAAAATATGAATTCCTTATAAAACTATTTCAGAGAGGAGAGATACAAAAGATTTGTTTGCAAGTTTATAATCAGCAGCATATGAACTCTGCAATGAGGATAAAGTTACACATACTAACCCCTTGCCACATTCACTAATACCTGAAGTTTGGCCCATAATAGAAAGTCTCAACATGAATGACCTTGGGTGCCATAATTAAAAGTCCTTGAAAGAAAGGTTTTCAAAAGATTTAATAGTTTGCAGCACTGGCATGTGTAGTTCACGCTACTGAGACACTCTGATTCACGCAAACTGACTAGAGTTGATATCTGGCTGCATGAAAACGTGGGGATGAGATGAAAAGATTATGTCAAGATTGGCTAAGGAATAACTTCTGATGCTTTTCATCCATTAGTGTCAGTGTGGGCCAACTTCTTTCTTACAGCAAAAGAAAAAGATATGCAAATAAAATTTGCTTCCCTTGAAGGTTGATGTAAATTAATTTTGCAGTAATGTAAATGAAAAATATAAACTTAGCTGTTTTGCATTAGTTCAATACAGCTTTAAGAACTGGTCCTAAATACCTTCAAGTTTCAGGCAGGGTGGAAATTATTCTTACTTGGGAACATTTTAAAGTGTATTTATACCACAAACAGAAATGTCTTTCCATTTTCTTAAGAACACTTACTTAAACTCCCAGAACTTCAAAGCATGGATTATCTTTCCTATTTTCCCGAGAGAGTAATTTTGTCCTTTAAAGCAGTATGGCTACTCAAGAGGTAAAGCTGGCTGAAATTTAAGTGCTAGGGAATAAAAATATGTTTTAATAAAAAAATTCCTAACTGAAACATAAATTTATTACTATGAAGTTCTTATATTCGGAGATACGGGAAAAATATGTATCATAAATAAAGAACATAATCAATTTTGGATGTACATTCTATTTGTAAGTAGAATTTTGACACATTAATGGAAATGTGTCATAAATGCAAACACTGCTGTCTTCATGGTAATATATCATAAGGATATATCATACAAAAACTAAGCTGCCAATTATTTTGCCTTAATTTAATGCCAAGTTCTGTGCATTTTGTTGTTTTATCTTGTTGTGTATGTGTTGGCTTTTTTTTTCTTATTGTACACCTGGAGACCATTTTTTCACTCAGTGCTGAAAAAATTCTCACTGAACTTAAAGAGCCCCAGCTTATTACGTTACACTTCAAGGACACCCTTTCCTTGTATTTTACTAGAAATCTTTCAACTAAAGCTTTGGGGGCTTTTATAGAAACTTTTACAGATAGTCACTGAATTTTTAGTGCTTGAAAATCTGCCAGTCCTAGACCTTAGTTGCACTGTTCAAGCTGATTATAGCAATACAGAGGAAAATTTGCTAAACTTGCTTTCTGTTACCTGAATGTAAAAGCAGCAAATCAAAGGCACAAAAACTATCAGCTGTTTTTCAGATTATGAGAATAAGGAATTGGATGCAAAGGCGGTAGAATGATTTGCCTCTTTTACCAAGTCAGCTATCCAGTAAAGCAAAACACATAGAAGGGATGTCACTTGTCTTTTGTATGCATATAATCTGATTTAGGTGAGTATCCTTATTAAGGACACCAGTTAAGTGTAACTGCCATCCTAAAGAGGATTCATATTGAGCTGAAGGGGTTTATCAGAAGCAACTGTGGCAGAAATCCTAACATTTAAGCTCTGTTAGATCACCCAAACATGAATGCATTTCCAAATATCTTGAAGTATGTGGACATTTGAAAGTCTCCACAAAAGCAGAATGAAACCATAAAAAAATGTATTCCAGCGTTCCTGCTCCTAGGAAAGACCAAGTGGTATTTTCACCAAATGAATGTTTAAAACTGAGCTTAAATTTTCAGATGTCCATCAGCAAGACTGAAAATGTTTTACGGTAGAGTTATCATCCTCACTGTAAGATTTGTAATGAACATGATGGAAGGGATAAGCCAAATCACATAATCAAAAAATGGTTTGTGTTGAAAGTAATCTTAAGGATCATCTAGCTCCAGCCTCCTGCCATGGACAGCAGTACCTTCCACTAGACCAAGTTGCCCAGAGACCAGTCCAACCCAGCCTTGAACACCTTAAGTGATACAGGCATTCACAACTCTGGGTGACCTATTCCTATGCCTCACCACTCTCATAGGGAAGAACTTCTTCCTTATATCTGATCTCAATCTACTCTCTAATCTAATCTCTAGTTTAGGTGATGAAAGGATACATGAGGTCATCTCAGAGCCTTCTCTTTTACAGACGTAACAAACCCAGCTTTCTCAGCTTATTGTCACAGGAAAGGTGCTCCAGCACTCTGATCACACTCATGGCCTTCCTCTAGGCATGTTCTAACATGTCCATGCTCTTTTATTGGCAGCCCCAGAGTTGAACTCAGATCTCTACCCTGAACTCAGATTAACTGATGATTTTATCAAAGTTATTTCAGATATTCTCAATTCAACACAAAATAAATTCAGAGTTCAGCTGTGCCGTTAAACTAAGCTATACCTTTTCATTCACAGCAAGTAAGAAGCTGCACAGAATGCTTGGGTAGCCCAGGGAAACAGTGACTCACAGAAATCACTTTGAGTCATAAATCCTCCCTTGCTTCCTCCTTGTTCCCACTAGGTTTTCCACTAAAAAAAATTATTTTTTCCAGAAATAAATTATTATACCAGCTCCATGCCAGCTCAGCTACTTTAGCCAGCAAGTAGAAGATTTGGGCCATGCTGATTCCCTGTCTCTGCCTTGTTACCTGAGCTGGGCAGACAGTAGAGCCAACCTAGGTCTCCAGGCAGCCCATGGAAAGCTAATGAATACAAATATATTCTGGTTGTCCTGGTTGTACCATTTTGTTGGAACATTCAGCCCTTTTACTTAACCATTCTCATTCAAGTCTGAGATAGATAGACCTGAAGAAGCTCTAAGCTACACAGGAGTTTTGATGATTCAAGTAAAAACATTTTTGATATTTAAATAAATATAAATAACTAGCTACTGGTAGCAGACCTCCCAGGAACTGGCATTAGCTAATAGAAATCCAGACCAAAGAAAAATTTTAAGTGCCCAGACATTGTTTGATTTAATATAGTTTTCTATTTTTGACTTTTTTTTTTTCCCCCAAATAACCAAATCCCCAGTCTGAATTGGTAGAAGATAATCACAGAATTATAGAATAGCTTACGTTGGAAGGGACTGATTCTTTATTCACCAAACAGTGCACTCTTCAAATTGATATCTCTCCAATTTAGAGATAAGGATGTGCTGTGGGACCATGTTATAGAAACCAAATCAAGTCCAATCCCACTAAAAACGATTCTCTACAGTAGATCATACAGGTAGGCATTCAGGTGAATCTTGAAGAGCTCTAGAGAAAAAGATTCCACAACCTCTCTGGACAGCCTGTTCCGGTGCTGCATCATTCTCACAGTAAATAAGTTCTTTTTTGAAGTTTTCCATTTTTGTTTTATTTAGATTATAGGGGAACCAGCATTTATCCTTTTCTATTGTTATCATTTTTACTCATATTTATCCAAAATCTCTTTTAATTTAGGTTTCTCATGCTTGCTAGTCCTCAGGGAAGCATTTGTTCATGAAAGAGAGAACACGGTAAAACAGAAAATTCATCCTCTAATTATTTAATGGTACTGCTGCTTACTACAGATTTTTTTCAACTTTACTTTATCACATTCTGTTTACTTGCTATCTAAAATTATGAAAATTAAGAGCCTATTCTCGACAGTTCATTTCTCCCCAATTGTAAATTCTTTCTTATGCTAAAATGAGAAGAAATAAGCTAAATGAACAGAGAAAAAAAAAATAAACAAATGAAATACAACCCTCCTAACCAATTTCCAATATAATTTCTATGTAAAATCCTTGATGAAAAACTTGCACAAAGATTACATACTTTAGTTTTGAACATCTCTTTGAGACAAAAAAAAGGAAATTAAATCTGAACAACTCCAACTGAACAGTTTTAAAATTACAGCTCTTAGAACTAGCTAGTGACACTATAAAATGCCTCTCTCCAATATTTTTAATGCATTTATTAAAGATGCCTTTCTAGCAAAGCCTGCATAGTTTTCAAACTGGAAATGGCTCAGTTTCAATGAATTTATATCCTCTACTGGAAATATTTCTATAATAAAAAACATACAATCTTAACTAAGTAAGCCTGAGAGTTCCTGGAGCTTGGAGATCTCCATGGACTGGAAGTGATATAGGGAAAAAAGTGTTGGACTGCAAAAGCAGTTTAGCTAGGAAGGGAAGAGGATAGAAATACAAGATTTTCATTTTTCATGCCTCTATAAATTAATACTCATCTTTTTAGTTGTGTCACTTGTACGGGTAACTTACACTGACTGACATTTCAAAGTTGCATGCACGAGCATGTTGCCATTCTTACGTCTGTCTTGAAAAGGGCACTATCAAAAATATAGAAATGCAGAATGCACATGCTGGTTTTCCAAATGAGAGAAACATGCAAATGGCTGATTAAGTGAACAATGCTTTTAATAAGTGTTGTGCATTGTATAAAATACTCTGAGATCTCTGAGTGAAAAGTAAAGTAAAAATAGAAATAGTTGCAATATAGAAATTAATAATTATAATGAGAAAGACTGATTTAACTACCATTCAAATAATCAGGTCCACAACTTAGCACTATGAAGTGTGAGATTTTAGTTCCAACAATAAGAATCTGTGTCATTTGACAATATTAAATTACTTTTCTTTTTTTTTTTCTTGCAAGAATAAAATATCATATGTATAATTTTAAATGACCATTTTATATCTTCAGTTTTCATTCCGGCTGCATTTCCATTCCAGCAAGCTTTCAACCACAGCAAACAATAACCAGTTTAAATCCCTTCCCCCCTACCCCCCATTTTATTTTTATTTTTTTTAATATTATGTCTTGTGAAATGAATATTTAAAACAATTCTCCTCTTATCAGTTCTATACCACCATAAAAATACAGAGCACATTTTAGCCTCTGAAAGGAGTCTACATCTGTGAACTGAAATTCAGGAAACATTCAAGATAGTACCTGAATCTGGTTAATTAACTTACCTATTTCTCTGAAGAGAGTAGTTAATATATTAAGTGTTCAGTGGATTACATAGAGGGTGTCCAAGTAAGTTCCTAATGACTAAAACTATGAATTGTTCTTCCTTTTTTTCTTGTTCACTTCTTTCTTCTTACCCTCCCTTATCATTGCCAAATATTTAACCAGGCTTCTGTGGAAGTCAAAGGCTGAAAGTAAAATTAAAGAGAGCCTTCAGAGCTAGAAAAGATTCCATACAGATCTTACAGAAATATAAAAAATAAGTCAGGGAAAATAACTGTCTGTGACCTTTGTATGAGAAAGTTAAAAAACCTGAGCTGAGTATGTGTACAGTGGTCTGAATATACAGTCTGTTTTCCTTAGAACACCAAATAATAATGAATGCATAGGAAAAGTTGCACTCACAGTTATTGATTAAAAGATAATACTTTCAAGAATAGGCATCATTTTCAACAAGTGAGGAGATGAAAACTCTTTTATTGTGGGTTTTTTTTTTGTTTTTTTTTTTTTCCAGAACAGAACTTTCGAGGTCTATGTCAGAAATCCAAAGATCTCCAAAATGAAATGGTGTCAGTAGCTGGAAAACTGAAACAAGAGAAGACCTAGAATCATAGAACATCCTGACTTGGAAGGGACCCAGAAAGATCACTGAATCCATCTCCTTTTCTACATAGGACAACACAACATATAAATATGATTATTTATAGATTAATTTTTTAATAATAAAAGAGATTAGTTTTTTATAAGAACAAAAAATTTTACAGTTAGTTATTTTTAAATTAAAAGATTATAAAAATCAGCAACATTTCATTAAACTCTATGCATGTTGCTGGAATAGAAGAACATTACCTTCATGTTTACTATTCTGGCAAGAAGAACACATAGTATATGAATAAGCCCTCTGCTCCCTTTCAAGACTCCATATTCATAGAGTGAACAAAAAAATGTTTCAGAATGCTTCTAAGTAAATTGATGTGATAGGATAGAAATTTGGAAAGAATTCCTATAGTCATGGAAGACAAGGAGTGCTCCCTAGTAAAACATATCTACTGATATTTAGAACTATTAAGATCAAGTTGTCTAGATTCTTCCAGGATTTTATGGCTCTGGCTTGGTGAAAGATTCAGTGTACTCTGTCTTCTTATCATGATCTGTATGGAATGGAAATACGAGCAATTTAATTGAAGGATTGTCACGAAAACCCTGTTAGCTGCCTAGAAGATGGGCTAAAATACTGTAGAATCATAAAACAATTGAGATTAGAAGGGATATACAACTTTGTGTTTAAAACAATGTCAATATGACAAGATTTTTAAAGGACTGAAAATTGGATTTGTAATCGAGGACAGAGATGCCACAATCTTTCTGGACCTCTCTTCCAGTTGTTTCCATGCACTCACAGTATTGTGATTTTAATTTTTTCCCCTCACGTATCATCAGAATTCCTTTATTGCAGTTTTTGCCCATTCTCCCTTGAACTCATGAGACTATGAAAGCCTGAGTAGAATCTTGTTCCATTTTCTCAGAATCCACTCAGAATGTAGCTGAAGCCAGCAATAAGTTGAATTCAGATCTCTTATCTCTTTGCCTCTCCCTAGACATCATGGTCACCGGCCACCAACCCTCTTTTTGTCCTCTGCTGGGGAAACCAAACCTGTGTTTGATACTCCAGATATTTTCAGACAAAAGACAAAAGGTTTTCCCAGGGAAGAGTTCTTGCTACGAATTTACACAAAAGTCACCCTAATCTCATTTACATCCATAATAATTGAAAGTAATAATAATATTTAAAAAGTTAATAACTGAAGATGTATAGATGTACTGGATTATTGTAGTTCAACTCATCTTAGAAAAGCATTTGCTTTAAATTGGTATATTTATGAATATTTGATTGAAAACTGATATATAATTTCAAATATAAAGCGTTTTATGGAGAATGATAAATTGTGCTAGATTGTATCGCCAGATATTAACACAGTCATTTTTATAGCTGTCTTTTAATAATTCATACTTTTCTTACAAAACTTTTGAGGATTTGATAATTAATTAAACACGCTGCTAAACTGATACGTGTCACAAATAGAATTATACTTACAATAATTTTAAAAAATCAAGTTGTTTATTTGAGTAGTTAATGAATATCACTTGAAAACCAGAAGTTGTTCTCCTCCTCAAAGACAAGTATATTTCAAAGGACTACATTATATATCATTTGAGAAGTACATTGGTATTTTCAGAAATTATTCATTAAGAAAATTCAATAGTTAATGGTAGGATTTCAAAGAGATTTAAGTGGATTAGATAAAAACTTGGTCACTGAAATCCCACAGTCTTCACTAAAAATGTCCGCAAACATAAACATTTCATTTAAAAAGTCGCACGTACACAGTCACTAAGTTATTCTAATTTGATTTAAAATACTCCAGCCAGATAAGAATCTGAGCATATGAACAGAAACTTCTATAAAAATGCAAGTTACCAATAGGAGATGTGGTTTAGACCTTGACTACAAATACAATGGTAAGTTAAAGAAAATTAAATTATATTTCCAGGTTGGATTTGACTGAAAAGAAACATGCTGATTTAGTTTCTTTGTGGGAAATGCATCCAAGATTTTTTATGAAGTAAAAAAATTCTATGAAAAATTCTTGGGTACTGCCATTAACAAATCCTTTCCACAAATAATTGCAAAATCTGTTGACACTAGATTTACTTTTTATGATGCAGAAAATCCGTAGTGGTAACTCTGCTAACAACGAGTGCAAACAGATGGAGTGGAATCTCCTGTTAAAATCTCATTTATTCTAGATATGACATGATAGCCTTAGTTTGTATCTTAAACATTAGATTTTCAGTAAAATAAGACTTTAATTTAGAAGGAAATTGGAAATGGTGCTAATAATGTTACAACATAGCTGGATGGATCCCAGAAAGTTCTTCAGTTATTATTTCAAATATCAACTCACATTAATACTTTTACAAAAATGGAATATATGCAGAGACCCTAGATATATCCAAACTATTAAAGTAATAGCTGCTTATCTAAATTTAAAAACAATTCCTTATTATGAAATATTTCTGATAATATTTCATGTTAATTAAGCACACTTACACATTCTTCTGAAGAGAATATATCCTTGTAGTCTCTTTTCAAAGAAAGGAACACTGCAGAAACAATTTGGTCTCTTTTTCAGACAGTTTATTACTTTTAATAAAAGCAATGTGATGTGATTTTAGTTGTTAGTGTAGAATTTTCCATTTCCAATGATATTTAAAACAGTGAAATCCATTAAAGTCAGAGAAGACATTATGCTGTATATAACAGGGTATCCTTTTCAACCAAAATTATTTTCTTTTCCCAGAGGATGGAAAAAATATGCTGTGGTTAAACAGGATAAAACTTCCTACAATTTCTATCTTTTTAAATTAAGGCATGCAGTTGCAGCTAAGGTGATATATTTCATATGTATGCTCAATGCAAAGAATGTGTGCATTAGATGAAAACTAAACATGAATGATGAGAGAGTATCAGAACTGCCTTTATAGACCAGAAGTATATTGACAGAAATTGTACTAAGCCTGTTTATGCCTGAGCATTCAACAAAGCTGGACTCAATTATGCCAAATAAGAAATGTCCCAGAAGTTTGAAGGATGTAAGAGACCATTATAATAATCTATTTTGTCTGTATACAAGTATAGGCTATACAGTATCAATAGAGACTGAAAAAGACTCTTTCTTGTATAGAGATATTCTCGTAGGAAATTCATATTAGTGGTAGTATAGGTAAATAAATATTTGTATTTAGACATAGAAGTTTATTGAGAATTCTTTAACATTATTTAACTAATGTACACTGAGCAATAATAATGAGAACCCGAACAAAAAGTTATGTGCTCATACTAGCTAAGACTGACAATTTACAGCTAAATAGACATTCCGTTCCATGTGTCAATTAGTGAGATTGATTTTCAACATATATCTATCTATTGACAGGCATGTAAAATTAGACATCAATCTCTATTTAGACAACTTGAAAACCTAGGTTATGATATTTTTAACATAGCTTCAGAAGCTGTGAAAAAAGTTCCCAGGTAGGAGGTATAAGCTCATGATTTCCAAACTGATAGACACTGCAATCTAAACTGAGAGACAGATGATTTTACAAAATTCTCTTTTCTCATTTTTTTATTGTTATTATTTTAATACTTGTTTGTTATTAATTTAATACTTCTTTGTGCAATACTCAGTATAATAAAAAGTTTATATGCACTTTATGTACTCAACTTATTAATAAACACAGTGAATGAATAAATCAGTCCCTCCTGGATGCATGGCAGAGGCCAAAGATTGCATGGAGATAATAGTCAGAGCACTGCACTTGGTGGTCAGGTTTGATGACTGCCTCAGTACAGGACAGTCTGAAAATATCAAACAGATACAACAGGAGAGGTTGTTCCTGGTGAAACACAAGGTTTTTAGACTTACAGGCCAACCTAGAGTTGCAGTACTGTATACACACTGCCCTGCCAGCTTGCAGCCTTCTGACTGGAATAAAACACTTAGCTGGATGCAAGAAAAAAGGTATTAATCCTTATTGGCTCATGTAGCCTAACTTGCTTTACTGCAGACCTTCCTGTTCATTTGTTTTCTGAAGTTAGTCACCAGAACATTCTCTCGTAATTGAATCTGAATTGGATTGATGTGCCTGGAGACATACCTGGTGGGTTCTTCTCCCAGCACATCTTCTAAAAGTTTTATCTTCTCTAGGATAATAGACAACTTTTTTTGGTAAATGGTCACTTTGGTAAATGAAAATATCTGTTACACTCAGTTTCAGTTGGTAGTGATTTCAATAACTCCCTTTGAAAACAAAATGCTATGATGTCTTGTTTATATCTGGAAAATGACCTTCCACTTATGTATCATCAATCACTACACATCTGGGGTGACTCAGTACATCTGTAAATCTAAGAAAACAAAAGGTATATGGAATCTGCACTGATACAGAAACAGTGAAGTCAACAGATTGACTGAAGTCAGGAATGCTATGTCAGTTGACATGGAAAGGTAACACAAATTGCAATAGAAATACAGTCTGAATGCAATTTAAATTGTGTTGAGGAAATGGAAGATAATTGATTATATTTAAATAAAATGCTGGGGAACATGAGTACATGTGATAAGCAGACAAAGTGGCAGTAGACAATTATGTTCACTCAGCATAAAAAGGAAAAAAAAAATCCCTGGATAACCTGTCATCTCAAATTTGAAAACTTTCTTCTTTTAGAGAAAGGTGAAGTAAAGTAAATTGAAATATTTGCTTCATGAATACGTATGTAGTCACTTCTAGAAACAAGGTGTTTGAAATATGATGATTGAGATGCCAGGTGTACGTTTGGATCATTTTACATTAGAGCATTTATTAAAGAATGGAAGGATCATCATTTTCATCACTAGTCCTGATTCTTACTTTATTGCTACAAACTTTACATTGACTTATCACACAGAAGTTGCACAACTATGTTTGTATCAATATTTAGAACAAATATGTAAGCCAGATCACAGAATCAGACGCTTCAGGTTTCTCTTAAGTAGAAATGTTATAGAAACAGCCAGGTGTGAACAAAATTTGCTCAGGGCTTATTGTTGCACTTTAGCCCAGACAACTTTTTATAATCAATCATTTAATGATGTGCACGTTGAGACAAGACACATTCTTAGTGGAAAAATCACCAGGTTGTGCAATGTTCTAAGCAAATCCTTCCAATGTTAATACTGACTTTCTGCTTTGGAGGCCTCAAATTTGTATGACCTTGTTGGAGAATGCAAGCATTACAAATCTTTCTGGTAAAACAGAGTTCATCTAGTTCGTGGAATACAGTGAGTAAGAGAAAGGAAAACTGGACAGCCTTTCTTAACTGTGAACATCACGTTCTCTCTGAGTAAGTGTAGCTACTTATCACTACAGGCAAGCAGAAGTACTTCCTGCTGATGAAAGACATATGTTATTTCAATATAGAGGCTGAAAAAATATTGCTCCTCGAGATGTGGACAGATGTGTTTTTTGGATCTGTAAAAAAGACAAACTGTTTCAGTGATCCATAGTGAAGGAGAAAACTCCATCCTTGACTAAAATAATACTCCAGGAAACCGGCTATATGCCATGGATCTATTCCCCAGTAAGCTAAAACACCAGGATTCTCTGCTTCTCAATTACAGGTAGTAAGCAGCAATTGTTACGTTCTCTGCAAGATTTCAGTGTCCCACAGGCTACTCAGTATTGAAGTATCGAAGAGAAAATTGAATACATGATATTTGTAGCTTAAATGACAGAGTAATCTGAAGCATCCTTCGGAAGTCTGAATCTGCTGGTGGAAGAATGACAATGTAGTTAATGGCTCTTCCTGTCAGAGTGAGCTAAAAGTTGCTCAGCAATGATATCTAACCTTCATATTATAACAATCATCTATTTTCCAGACAGTCTGATACATTTAAAGAAGTTGTCTTTAGGACTTCAAGTGGTATTGAAATGGCAATGAAGCCTTCATTAAACATCAAGATATGCTATTGAACAATTGTATTAAGGTATGCAAGGACTACAAGTAGTTGAGTCTTACATCTCCTAATATAGTCATAAAATCAATGAATAGCTTATAAAGATACTGAGAATAGAAAAACAGCTATCATCCTTTACAATAACAAAGTAAAGACTATTTCTTAATCCATTCAGAAATTAAAAAAATCCTACAGGAACTGAATACTAAATGTCAAATATTCAGATCAGGACCTCTGCAGTAGATGGACTTTAGGTGGCTCTAACAATCATTTACAGTTACTTGGTGGTCTTGCATGCAGCAGTGGGGTTGGAGCTTGATGATCTCTGAGGTCCCTTCCAACCCAAACCATTCTATGATTTTCTATACATGTTCCTGGAGTGTGTATTGGTAAGAAAAAAAATGTACAGATCCATACACAAACAAAAAACCTGTGTTACCTATGTTGCATCTGTCTGGGGCAATGAGTTTTCTTTTTTTTCCTACAGCTAATAGTGCTATTTGAAATAGTAACAGCAGTACATAAATAAAATCACTTTTTTTTTTCAAGTAAAGAATAAAGATTATTTTCAAACATGGAAAGAAAAAAACTCTTTTGAAAAACTGTATTCATTACGCCAAGTGAAAACCTGGCTTTTAAAGTTGTATCGTGACCTATCAAGGCATAACGAAATGCAATGCAATGCAGTTCTTCAGTTCAGATCCGTTTTCATTGTGTTTATCGAGATGATCAAAGGTAGAATTGGCAGGATGACCTTGGTTTCCATTCCAGCAGCTCCAAATAGACAATGTGTCCTGAATTTCTTACCTCAAAATGTATTCCCAAATGCAGCGTACGACATTCAGACTTACTGGCCTGCATGTACAAAAGAAATTGTATCTGAGGGTTTTTTTGTTTTGTTTTGTTTATTTTTTTGGAATTCCCTATCTTCCTTTAGAATATTGTCACACTTCCATTTCTGATCCTAGTTATAACTATAAGGGTAAAAACAAGGTATTAATAAAGTAGCAGAAATACATAGCTAAAGTATTTAAATGTTTAATATCCCAGAAAATTGCCATTCTTTGTTGTGACTTTCATTTCAACAAAAGTAATTCTCTTGGAGGGTTTTACTGTATGAATCTTTACTAATGACTAGTTTTGAAATAAGCCAATCAATTTCATTTTAGAGTTGTTGTTTTATAGAATGCAGGTATTAAGGAAACTGAAAGGTCTCATTTTCTAACAGTTGAAACAGATGGATGAAGCAACAAGCTTACAGATATGGTTGTGTTTTGTTTTTCCACAGACCTCTCAGATGTTACATTTCCACCTCAACTAGAGAACTGTGATCCCACAGAACAACAATTAACAATAATTGGATTAAAACTGTCCTAATAAACAACCTGTGTTGAAAGACCTCGATTTCTTCATGATTTGAGATAATTTAAGAATACAATTACTATAGGTTGAAATTATCTATGTGATTGCTACTGATCCATTTGGATAACACTGTTCAATCACTGTTTTCTGCCTGTCATGATGAACTGGACCCTTCAAAGGATGAGAAGACTGAGGAATTTCATAGCAACATATGAATAATACCATGATTTGAGCTGTAGCATGAAGATGATTAACGATTCTAGGAAAGGAAGAAATGTGACACAGTGACATAGCTTCACTCAGGCCCAACACACCTCGATCCATACCATCTTGAACTCAAATCTAGTGGAATTTTGTGGAGGGGAGAGGGATTCTGCCTTTCTTTTCTTCTCCCCCCTAAAGTTGCTCAAGAGGATGTTCAGAAACTATTCATTTTCTAGTATAAAAGCAGCCATAGTCCTAAGTGCACGCAACTGTTGGTATATAGATCATATGTAGAAGCCTGAAGAAACTTACAGAGCCAGAAATAGGGTGTGGATTCACAAAACCACTGAAAAACTACTTAGTCATACTATTTTATGAATCAGAAGGGAATACTCTCCATGAATATGGTCAGTAACCACAAGATTCTAAACTTAGCTGTACTTCCCAAGAAGTACAAATTCTTCAGCATGCTTCTAAAACCTCAGAAACATTTATTTAACTACAAACAAAAAGAGAGAAGTAGCATTTGAAAGGATCGCATGTCTTCACTGCACTGTTAATTTGGGCTTTTACTCAGTTCTCATTCATAGATGAAACTTTAGGCTAAGTTTAGAACTTCAAAGTGAAAACTCTGGCCTGGCCTGTGATATGTGAGCTAGTTCTGTCCAAATTTTTCAGTGAGGATGTAGTGAAAAAAAAAAAACCTACTTGAGCTTCCTGAAGCACAAGTGCCATTAGAATCTGGAAATGATCAGAAGAGACGCAGCAAAATGAAGCACTAAAGTCAGAGTATATGTTCACATTAGTTCAAAGGTTACAGTGAACCTGAGCTTCGGCATGCAACATATAGCTCAAATCTTGTTGAATTCTTCTTAATGCATACAAATATATATATATATATATTTGTATATATATAATATATATATAATATAAACTATGTGTAAGCAAGGAGGTCTTGTTCTTTCTCTTCTCCTTTTCCTACAGCACAAATATCCAGAACTATTTGGTCATACTCATGAGAGGAGAAACAAGTTAATCTTGAAATAACATTATTCTGTTAGAATAATGAGTGCATTATTCTTCAGATATTTACTGAACTCATTATGCACTCATTTTCTTACAACTCAGGACAAATATTCTTATACCATCAGTCATCACTTTAAAATCCTTATCCAAAGGAATGTAAACTTTTAACACAGAGACAGATACAAAAGGACATTCGATTAAGAAATGTATGTCTCGGGAAAACAAAACATGCCACTTATTCAGTAGTCATGATCTATTGTTCTGTTTGACTAGGTCACTCTCATTCTAGATCTTCCAAGGACATAAGAAAGTTTGCATTTGCTGAGAAACTCAGGATAACCTGAACAATACATTAGAATTACAGTCCATTGATAAAGCCATATAATTTTTTCCTAGGAATTTACTGTACATTGAGAGATTACGTTTGTCTATATCACCAGTTTAATAATTTTAGCTGATTATTCAGTAGGTGTTTGTACATGTCTCAGAGTTAGCACACAACTGACAATTTAGAGATAAGGATATGGTGCTGGACCATGTCAAAGACCTTGCACAAATCCAGGTGGACAGCATAGTTGCCCTTCCTTAGTCTACTGATGCTGTCATTCTACCATATAAGGCCACCAGATTGGTGAGGCACAATCTGCCCTTGATGAAGCTGTGCTGGCTGTCTTGGATCACCTCCTCATCTTGCATGTGCCTTAGCATCTCTTCAAGGAGGATCTGCTCCATTGTCTTCCCAGACACAGATGTTTTAATGTAAGATAAGTTCCCAGGATCCATCTCTATCTTTATTACTCTCAGATGCACTTTTAAATTTCTGTAAGCAATCCAGAAGTGGCTGAATACTATCAGCATTATTGTAATTCCTGTGAAAGCAAATGCAAAGTTCCAAAATGGTTATAGGAATGTGTTCAGTTATTATCTTGTACTACTTTAATGCAGTAACAACCAGGAGATCGGGACTCAGGTAAATACAGTAATAGCTAAGCTCTGCTATCAGAATTATAGTTTCTGGAAGAGTACACCTTACAGACTGAAGGACCAAAAAGTAAAACCACTGAGACCGCATTTGCACAGAAATTCACAGAAACCTGTAGAAGCATACCATCAAATTGTGGACAGTTGAACGTGGAAGTCACACCACAGCAAACAGCTGTAGCAGGACTATCAATCCAGGACTACTAGTCATATAATGTATATATGTACTAGTCATATTATATATGACTAATTCAAGAAAACTCTGAGGTACATTTTCACCATAGTTTAAAATGAATCTACTTGTGTGTGTGTTAGCTTGTGATTTTCACCATTTACATTACAAAGCATGCTGAGATGCGACAACTCTAACTCTCAGGTATTCCCTCTGGATCCCAGGTAATAGTATCACAAAGAGGTACAAATCAGTACCTCTGTTACCTTTCAACCTGCTACCTGAGTTAGAGCATGTCTACGCTGTTATCACAGCACACTCAAGGAGCTATTTCACAAGAAGTTATAAACACTGGTGTTATTTTCAAATCGCCATGATATGAGGTTTTTATTTTATTTACTTTAAAAGTATAAGAAGTTTTCAAAAACCCAGGATTTTACAGCTCAAGGATTTTAATGGTACTACACATTTATGCAGTCAAGAAAAAGAAAACTAATCCATTAACCCGATTTTATGAAGTAATGTGTTTCATTTTCTAATGAGGGGGTGTTTCCATTAAAAAAAAAAGTGACAGAGACAAAATAGTACTTGAAATATCTGGTTCTGAATTCTAAATGACAAATATATACACATATTACAGTGCCGTATAAAATCCACATAGATGCATTTTACAAAAATACCACTTTTCATTTAACAAAAGAGCATGGAAAATTGTAAGTTTCAAGCCTTTTTCATAAGCGTTTCAATCAAACAACAAAACAGAAAGTTAAATTTTACACATAAATCAAAATAGTTTAATGTTGCTTTGTAATCCCTGAGGTATAGGAAAATAGAACAACTTTTGTCATTATTGATTTTAATCAGTTACACTACAGGTATGGACACAAAGAATCTGGGGCTTAGACTTTGATCCTGCAAACAAACACCAGTTCAAGTGGAGCTGGAAGCATTTGTATGATTAAAGGTACACAGATGATTAAGTATTTATGGAATCAAAGTTTTAGAGTATGGTCTATAATGCCACTTTGTTTGCAGCAGAAATAAATGCTGTTGGTCCTTGCAAGAGAGTAGCTGTACTCTGGCAGGCAGCTATGAGAGGTTCACATATTTCAATGTGAAGTGCACAGGCTTAACTCAGGGTGCTCTGAAACCTCCTTAACCTAAAGTCTATTGTGCCCTGAAGCAGATGCAGAACACATTTGAGCCAGTGGTTCAGAGAGCTGTGTCCAACAGATAACATAGCTGCTTAAGTTGCTCAAATCGCTGCTCAAGTGACTACACCTTTGTCCTCATCTTCCAGGCAAATATTAGATCAAAGACACACTAATTAGTAATAATATCTTCACTTATACTGTGTCAAGACAATTGTGCTGCAGAGTTAACTCTGCAGTAAGTCACTCTTAGAAGGGTTTTATTCTCAGATGTGTAACATCCCAGACCTATCATCAAACAGTCATCCCAAATCCATCTCACCTACTTTTATCTGAGTGTTATGTCATGCTTCTGGTTTAAGCTAACTGTTTTATCCTTCTGTGCTCAGGACAGACAGAAGTACACGGCCAGGATAAGTGCAACAATCAAACGAAACACCACTTTCATGAAGTAAGGTCAGGAACAAGGAAAGACCCTGTCAACTCTTTAGTCATAGAAATTTGCAGGATGTTTATCATTGCCTTTAGTAACAGTGAAACAAGGTCTCTCTTCTGTTTTTGTATCAGACGTTTTGTGTAGTTAGTGGTTGATTTAAAGGAAAGGATGCATTCAAAGTAGTTTTTGGAGAACCACTCTTTACTGTAACTGTTTTGTTTATTTTCTGAATGTGAAGCATTTTATCAGAAATAATTCAAGTATTTCAGAAGTAAAATAACACATTGCATTGTTTGACTGCTGCCCCCACAGAAGCAATAAGGAATCCCAGTAAGGAATTCTATGCAATCATTGTAGAACATGGGAGTATTTACAGCCTGTTCCAGAGCTACAAGTAATGCTCAACCTGCTGAATACTTTAACACCTCCTCAATAGTGGGGTTTAGAAACAGCTATCCCAGGTGCATCTGTAACCTGAAAATATGCAGAAGGCCAAGCCTAAGATAAGCAGAGAAGATAAGACTTAATGCATGTAAACACAGGAACATGACAAGGCCTTTTTTTTTTTTTTTTTTTTTTTTTTTTTCCCCAGCAGTAATTTTAAGATCTCAAAGTCAGCTTGAGTGCTTCTGGGCTCCAAGACAACACATATTTTCAAGCTTTGTATCATACATACACTCTCAGTCAACTGAGATGAAATATTTTATGCATAAAGGAATGGGCTTATTTTCCTTTACTCTTGGCTTTTACCACACACCCACAGGAAAGCACTTCACTTAATCATAAATAAAGGGTTGCAGGAGCTCATGGAATTAAGTAACACTTGCTAACCTTTAGCTTTCTGGCTGAAAAATGACCTTCAGTGATGACCCGAGTGAATAGTGCTATTTGGAATAATTCCCTTCCATCAAACAACCTATTATTTTACTATTATTAAGGTTTGGTAACACTGCTGGGAGAAACCATCTGTTAAAAAAGAAACAAGGTACTGAACCTTAGATATTTGGGGACTGTTGTTTTCTGCAATCAGTTTAAGGCACTCTTCATTCATTTTGTACAATTTCCTTTCACCAGTGTCAGGAAGATCAGAATAAGAAAAGGCCAACATCCCTGTGATGCTTATGACACATCAACAAATAAAAGATATATTTACAGCTGCATTCACCATTTTACTAGGTCTATTAAACAAATGTGCTGTAAAAAGAAGCCTATGAAACAAACTTAGCAACAGTAAAAGGCCCATTGTTTGTCTCCCTACTGAAGCATCAATTGATTCACAGTATGAAGTCAGGAATCCTTTAGATAAAAATAAACATAGAAGAAGTAGAGAATAGATACATTAAGAGAAGTGACATCTTTCACTGAAAGGCCTGTCTTCCAACCACAGGTTCCTTGGTTTAAAGAATTATTTTGCAAATACTTCATCAAAACATTCATCATGATGATAGATAATTCAGTCAAGAATCTTTAAAATTTTTAAGTAAATATATCTGGGGGGATTTGAAACAGCAGAAACAAAAAAGATAGAATTCACGTTTCACCAAAAGAATGAGTTTCCTAAAACCTGGAATTCTTTAGTACTGACAAAGTAGAAATTTTAGCAATACAATTTCAAAAGGATCATAAACAATTTTTTCTTAGTTGCTGCTGCCAAATCACAGTCTAAAGAGGACTACATGTGACCTGTCATCAAAGTTTTATAAGTAATGAATGTCTTCTGCCTAGGCTAAAGGGATATGTGAAGAAATCAGTGATTTTTTTTTCTTCCTGTTTGGCTAACAGGCTTTGTTTGACTGGATTTCTCTTTTTTTTTTTTTTTTTTTCTTTTTTCATTTCTTTTTTCCTCCCCCCATGAATGATTTTTTTGACCTTTTATTTCTTCTTTACTTGGATATTTAATGATCATAGTGATACTTTGAACTATATTGTAATAGAACACAGAAAGCACGAAAATCTAATTTCTGTCATACAACCTTCTCTGACTGAGTGGAAAGACATCCTTTGCACTTACCCTTCTGAACTGAAAGTTCATTTCAGGAAAATTTGATTAAGAATGCTAATGTGGTTTTATAAATTAAATGTTGCATGTCTCTGACAAATTAATCTTTGCCATTAGACTATTCCATCATTTCCTTTGGGTTGACTTTTTAATTTGCAGAAACATTGTAAGATCCAGTTTTGATTAATTTTCTCGATACTGAAGACATAAGTATTAGAACTCAACCAATGGTAGCCACATGAGTTACAGAATGTGCTATTGCACCGTTTTTCCATGGAATGCAACAGGACAGAGAGTATCCTGGCATAATTGATTAATTTTTTACTAATCTGTGAAGTTCATAAGATAAATTAGTAACACTTTCACCAAGCAAATGAGATTTCAGTCTGAAACATTGCATTGCTTTCAAGGATAAGTCTTAAGTCATTTGATGTAACTGGAAGACTCTTTTTGACTTTACTGAGAATTGAGCACTCTAATAGACAGAATAGGTAATAAAGCATGGCAAGTACAATATTGAGACACAGTAGCATGACAAGACAAAAGCAACTACCAATTATCTGCTTTTTCCTGAAACTAATAACAAGTAAGTTGAAGATGAGATTCAACTTTTATTCCATCAAAATTTTTTTTAGCTACATGAGTGATCCAAGTTTTGCAGCTATTGGCTATACACAGTCTGCACATCGTGCCAGGACCAGGATGTTTGGCAAGTGTCTCTTTGCTGACATGTTTGTGGTTACAGACCTCCTGCTCATACTTGCACAGAAACTGTAAATTGAACCTTTCACATGCCATTATAATCCAGAGCTCCTGCAAATTACAGTTAATGTAAGAATGAGGGAAGACTTAGAAACAAAGACACATCGCTAATATGGTATATTCACCTAGAACACTGTGGCCAAAGAGTGTATTCAGATGCCTGATTGTAATGTACTGAAGTTTACAAATGCAAAGTCTACCATCAAGAAATGGGACAATGGTACAATGGACAAAACCTGAATAACAAAACAAAACAAAAACAAAAACAAACAAACAACAACAAACAGAAAAATCCTTTTTGTGTGTTTGTAATGTTGTTTCTTGCCTAGCTGATTTTTGTAAACATTGAAATTATCATGAGGTATGAAAAAAGTTGAACAAAAATGTTACAGTTCTGCTTTACACTGTTTTGAAACAAAAAAAATAAGATTTTAGAGAGCTATAAAACCACCTGAGAAAGGGATGTACCATGGGCAAAAGCATATCTATTAATAGCTTCATCAGAACTAACAGAAGATGCTTATAGGAGAAACACAGCTATAATAGTCTTCAGTTGAATCAGTTAACACGGTGAAATATCTCTTCCAAAATCAGAGCTGTAGACTTGAGGAAGATCAGAAGAAACAAGATGATGGAAGAAAGGAGTAGGTCACTGTGAGATGACAAAAAAGAATACGCCGGTAACATTCATTTCTGAAACCATTCCCTGAGAGAATCAATGTTTTTATTTGCTTTTATGCATGTAGTAAATTCGGTCAGTTTCTCAAACTGAATCTTAATGTTGACAGCTTATAATTTTCACTAACTTAAAGATGGGATTTATTTAAAAACTACTCAAATACCATTTCTTCAAAACTATTTAACATCTGTTCTTCACAAGAGTTTGGAATTAATGCTAAAATACATTACAGATTTTTTATAATACAATATTTTCGTTCTTTTTTTTTTTTAACTTTTTTTCATGTACAGTCATGAATCCTTAAATGATGATGTAAGTACCAAACATTAACTAACCAACACAAAACATTTAAAATAGTATACCTGCATTAAGAGAGTTTTATCTGTAAAACAAAGATTATTATCTTTATCCCTACAGGGTTTGAATTTCTTTAAGAAATCATGTTTATTTCTAATTAATGTTGACTACATCTAATTAATGTTCACTACATGATGACTTCATTATATTTGCCTAATTGCATGAAGAAGACCAAAACAGCAGATCTAATAACATTTAGTATATCTATTGCACAGTTTTGGATTTTTTTTACCCAAAATTTCTCAAAGGGTCTGAAGCAGATGCTCACCCTTGCACAGCATACTGTAAATCATACAAACAACATTAATCTTGTGTTCATGTAAGTAAAATAAAACACTTCTAGTGAAATAATAAGTACAATCTCTGATGAAGAGTTTAAAACAGCAGATGGCACTTTGAAAGCAAGGAGGTAGCTATGTGGAAGCAGTAGAATGCAGAATATTCTGGTCTTGTAGCTTCAGATGGCACTTAGTTCTTTAAAGCAAAAGCAGGAAATTGATTGATGTTACACAGCAAACAGTCTGCTTCTTACATCCCCAGTGGCAGTGCTTATCGCTTTGGAGTTCTGCTACAGTAAAACTTACAGAAGCCTTTGTCAACAAACTGCAGTTATGAAAGGAACTGTCATGATTTCTCTGCCAAAAAATTCCAGTCTTTGTGAACAAGTCTGTCTAGGATTACTTGGAAACACTTCTGAACTTGCTGCCAGTCACCTCTTGGGATATGGATAAATAATAAATCTGAAGCAAGGTTTGTTATTTGACCAATGGGAGAAAGGGAATAAAAGCCCTCCTCTCTTCCCTACCGGTTGGTTGGAGATATCTATATATCCTTCTTTAAAACATTTATGTACTGACACTGAGTTCTATGAAGCCTCAAGAATTTGGTTAAAAAGAGACTGCTATGTGTTGTTTCCAAACACTTGTAATATCAGCCCTAATACTCAGAAATTTGTATACCCTTCAGATATAATGCAAGTCTTTACTTCTTAACCCCTCAGAGTTATACTGTTACTTATTTCACCATAAGGAAAATCCAAACATCTATCTGCTATTTACATACACATATTTTATAGATACATATATTTAGGTATACACAAATATACATATTCATACATATATCTATATTCATACATATAGATATGTATACATTGATATACATATTCATAAATACATACATACACATAACATATTTTTTTAATACAGACTTCCCTGGACTACAGGTAAGCATAGATAAGCCAGGTCCTTATTTTGATAGATTCACATTGATTTATACATAGTATGAATGAATATCTTACACACATTTTTACTTTTCTTGGTAGGAGAGCTAGTCTTTAATAATCATTTAAAACCAAAATTCTACTACCATGAAAACTATTAAAATAGAAAAAAAAAAATTACCCATGAAACTGAATCAGTTATGATTCAGGTATGAGTTACGTGGCTAGTTATTAATTAGCCATGTTTTCTGTGGACAGGTGATTACTAACTGAAAATTACCTACTTCAGAATCCACAAATGCTTGTCTAAAATTTTTCTAAATTTTTATTATTCACATTTTTCATTAGTCCCTGGATAAATTTTGTTGTCACCTAGCTAGAGAACTGACACAGTAAAAAATCCTGAAGATATATGGTTATAAGACCAGAGTAATGAATAGCAAGACATTGCTATAATAATTTCCAAACCAGTTTCTGAAATCAAATTTCTTTTTACAAGTAAATCTCTGACTAGATAAACTAAATTACAACCAATAAAATTTGCAGAAATGTCTTAATCTAATTTAAATAAAATGAATTAAAAATGACCATTATCATGAAAGTTGAAGTTGGCATGTTGGAAGTCCAGCTCCTGCAAATGGCAACAAAATATTTATCTTCTGCAGCAGACCTCAGCAGTCTTCAAAGACTATTAGCCAGGCCTAACAAACCATAATTCTTATGGATGGTTTCATGTAACACATCCTATATACTAAAATCTGTATATGAACACAGAGAGTATCACTTTTCCTCTGCAACTTTTCATCTGTCCCTTCGGTCTCTTCTTCCACTTTTTTTGAAATGTTTTATCTTGAGAATAAAATTTCTAAATCCAGATTCTTCCTTTCTTAATCCAGTCTGTTCCTTCTGCCTGTTGCACCTTCACTAGCTCAAGCAGCAAGCACTGCTCACAGCAAGCAAGGTGAAGATGTTTGGACTGGAAATGCTACTTAATCACTCCCTTTCCAGGAAAGAACAGTGTCCAGCACATAGCTACACAACCTGAAGTTGGACAATGCCAAAATGCCTCAAGTCGCTCAAGAGCAGTATAATCAAGTAAAATAAAAAGATTTCTCAGTACTTGCGGATGTCTGCACAGATCCCATTCCTGGTACAAAATTGTGGAGACATCACAGTGGCTCAACAACTCACTTTCATACTGTTACCTTTGCTCTTAAACTTATCCACAAACCAGAAAAGAACACTTAGGAACACAGTGCATACCATGTGTAAGGCTTGAATTATACAATTACATCCTTCATGGGCTCTTCAGGCGTACATGCTTTTAATGTAGTTCTACTAGGCTTATATAAATATAACCCTCCTGCTCTCTGGAAACCAAATCCATTTCAACCTGTAATGTAAATAGTTTCTTTTTAACATACAGCGTGTGCTGATTTCACCTTAATTATATATTTCCCATTGCGAGAACTCAAACTGTGGGACACTGGGAAAGAATGCAACCCGCAGCCTGTAAAGCATGGGGGCTGAATCTTGGCCTCCATTAACACCTCATTAAGCAGTGCCTGTACTGTACTTAAAATGAGCTAATGATTTTTAAATGAATTTGTCAACCTACAACTTAATAATGTAGAAACTTTATTTCTCTCTAATACCGAGTGAGCAATAATACATTTTTATCTCTACAAATCAACATGAAACATTAGGAGTACACTATTACCCCAAGCAAGATCTCTACTGGTCATCGTCAAATGCAACCTTCAAGGTAACCATACCACTAATACCACAAATGGTGTTAATCGCAGTATAAATGTTCTTATGAATAAAAGCTGATGGACTGAGGAAAACACCTTCAATTCCTGGGCTTGTATACAGTTCAAGTTACTAAGAACTAAGTTAAAACCATGAAGTTAATTCAACCCCAAATAAAGGAATGGCAAAATTCTCATGTTTGAGTTTAATGTGACTGAAGACAATCCTTTCTATAACAAAAAAACACCATTACAGTTTACATTAAACTGACAGGTTTAACAGTAGTGCAGGAATGCAGGATTTTCATTAACTCCCAGTGAAGCTGAGTAAATGGCCATAGCATCAAACAGAGGTTTCACAGTATATCCTTTAATTGGCAAGGGGATTGTGGTATTCCTATCCATCAAGCGACCCCTCTGAACAAGGTTAGGACCTGAGCAGTGCAGTGAGTTGGGAAGCATGTGTGCGCTGCAGGTGAAGCCTGGTTTGCTGAGGGCAAAAAGCTCTCATTCATTGTCAGTTCACTTTACTTTCACTGAATATCACTTTTGAAGCAGAAAAAGGATAGGATAATTTGTAAAAATCAGTATGTCTAATTTGTGGATGCCTTCTCCTAGCTCTACAAGGTAATAAGCTTTTAAAGTAGATTAAATACTCCTGCCATTGGAAAAAAAATCTCATGTCCTTAAAGCTCATCATACTCAACACAGAAGCTTTTACTTATCTGTCAGTATAGCCTAGCCTGCAGTGGCCTGAATGCTAATTAACCTCCAACCATTCCCAGTTGCGAAGGGACGCACTGAGCAGGTGTGTGTGCTTTCATGTTTCGGGATCTTTGTGATTAAATTTATTGCTGAATTTACAGCTATTCCATGCTGAAAATATACACATATGGATTTCATTGCCTGTACCAAAACAGTGCAACCATCACTTTGTAACTGCCCATGCCCACCTGGTACCCAGAGCAGCATCCCTCTGGAGTAAGTACAATTAAATTGAGGGGACTTTCCTGCTGTTCCTGTTTGATTAGTGAATGCAGCAACATTTACTCATGATCTTCATACTTGGATGCTACATTCTTTTGGATGGGAGAATTGCAAGTGCTATTCCCAGGATGTAAGCAGGGATGCCACACATAACCTTTGACTTTGGACATGTAGTCAGGCATTCATTGTCTGCAACACAGCTTGTAAAATCAGCCACATTTCATAAGTGTGAAAAATGTAGCAGGTTATTGTATGAGGTGAAATATAAGATGGTGATGTGTGTGCTCATGGTAGAGAATTTGCTTGGGAAAGATATTTCTGTGTCATTGGATCTGGGAAAACTGACATCAGGCAGGGGAGGTTTGGCCCTCAGTGAGAAATTGATGTTTTAAAATCTCCTTGAAAATATCAGAGTTATGATGTGTTACGCCCAAATTACTGGCTCCCTGCTGAAAGTGGAAGTAGTATGCAATGAAATGTACAGTGATTCCAACCAGCGGAAAAACAATTACTCCTGAAAGCGAGCACAGAAGCAGTTAATAGTTGCAGAACCATAGTGGGGAGCTTGCCAAAACTGGCAGCTATACCCTGAACCAACATAACAGTAGGTCTATTTGTCTCATTTACTCTGCTTTTCTCATCTCCCTAACCCCACTGCAAGCAAATAAAGATCAATAATAACAATACCTTAGTGATGGCACCTAGAAATAAATCAACAGTAAAATACCTTTTCAACAGAGGAGATGTGAGGGAATTATATAATCAGCATTTATCACTCATTCCTACTGATTTATATATTGAAAGGGATTTATTGCATTGATAGCAATCGTTTACTTACAAAAGAGCTTTTCATGACAAGTCTATCTTTCTTTAAAACATGTTTCATTGCCCTAATAAAAACAAAACTCATTTCATAGAGCTTCCTAGCAAGGCATTCAGAGCAATTATCCTATTCAGATTCTTTCTTTATAATTGTTAATTTAGCTTACTACATAAAACACAATTAAACCTTGTTTAGACTAAAGCTATCTACATGTGAAGTTGTAGCTGATGCTAGATTTTAAATCCTAGCCATACTTAAAATATGTATTTTACTATACTTCACACTGATGCTGCATAGTTATCACTTCCATAGCCACAGAAATGTACTTCAGTAAATTAGCATTTTCTCACTCCCAACTATGTCAGCAAAAAGGTATTTTCTTTTCATCTTTGCACAAAAGGTAATATCTAAACATAGCTGATTGGCTTAACATCAATTTACCTTGCATGCTTGCATATTTTTTCCACCACCACTGCTAATAACTGCCTGTCATATACTTATATGTATGACATCTACAAATGTATATACTACTTCAGAGGACTGAAACGTCATGGCTGTGGACTGTGGACAGGTACCCATAGATATACACTGGATGAGAACCTAATCATAAGGAAGAGTTTAAATCATATGCAATCTAAAACAAGGGGGCACTTTGAAGGAGCTAAGGGAGAAGGGGTTAGGTTTCAGGGAGACTAAAAGTGAAGAAAAAAGTTGTAAGTAATGTACACAAATATGAGATAAAGTAATATTTTTCTTTGAGTAGCAGCTAAACTGGATGCAGACTTACATTGGCAGTTAGTCATTTTAATTAGTGTGATGACACTTGCTAGTTTAGAAAATGAATCATATGGTTGCACAGGAATTCAGTCTTTTTGCCTTAGCTATATTTGTAGATAAATAGAATTCTAAAAGCGAAACAGACATTCAATTGCTTAAGGGTTACTTTATGCACAAGAGTACATTTATTCAGTAGTAATTTCACGGTACCTTCTCATGACTTTCCTTATTATTAAAGACCAGGCATCCTTCTTACAGCACAGAGGACAACACAGAATGACATGAAAACCTAATGCACTTTCAGGTATAAGAATATTGAAATAGCCTAAAATCAATCACTACAAGTGCCTGAAATCATTCTAATTTCAGTAAAGTCAATTACCAATACAGTTTAGTACAAGGACATAATTTACGGCATTTCTGAAGAAGAATATTTTACTCTGTCAAAGGACCGCAGTTTAACCCCGGTACAATACTTTCAGTGAAGTCAATGAACTTGCATTAGCATAAAGGCTTTAAAAACCTGACACACTGACCTACCTTTATGTGACAGACGTAACCTTGGCTGTCTCGTATCTGTTGCGTGATATCCAGCCGGTAACTCTAGTAACAAGCCACATAGTGCCAGAATTAAAAGGTCCTGGGCAGATGCCATCCTGCCCAACATCAAAATCTTGCTCTCTTCACTTAACTGCTGCTCTTTGTTTGTTATTTTTTTAAGGCTCCAAGTTCCACTTCTACTTTCCCAGTGCAGTCAGATATCTCTCTTTGGTCAGTTTGTGGGGTATCTCTATGTGAAAAATCAGTGTTCGTCAGAGGAGCACATAGCCTCAGCTTGCTATTTGTCAAGCTGTGCAAATGTCATGTAAAAATATTCTCTCCCCAGTACAATTGTTTATAAAGTGCGAGGACATTCCAAGGCGTTACTCTGCAGTGTTGTGTCTTGAGCTCTCTAGTAACTCTGCCCGTGGATTCAGGAAGAAGCTGTATTTTCAGTCCCTCCTGCAAGGCAATTCATTAAGAGAAGGAGGGAGTAAAAAAAAAAAAAAAAAAAAAAAAAAAAAAAAAAAAAAAAAAAAAAAAGCACCCTCCTCCTTGGTGCTCTTCAGAACACAGCCCCTTGCTCTGACTCGTCAAACAGCCAGTTTTAATTCACCTTTCACCTTTGCTAATTAAAAACAAGAAGTGCCATTCCCTCCTGGAGTTGCAGGATCCACCCAGCGGGGAAGCCGGGCTGTCAGGCTGCCGTATTTACTGAGAAAGTTCAGCGAGGGTTGAGGCGATGTACAGTATGAGCTGCTTCTAGGAAGCGATTTAATCCACGTGCCGTGTGCCGATTCCTCAATTGCTTCGTGGTTTCACGTTGTAAAGCGCCAGTAGAAGGGTCAGAATTCCTCCTGCCCCTCCCTTCCGAAAAGTCATTTCAGGTTTTTTTTCCAAGCTCAGTGTTCGAGGAGGATTAACCCTTGAATTAACAGTTTAAGTGCATTATCACTTAGAGTCATTAAACAGCACGCTACTAAGTGGATCAGCAGTCCTTTTTTACTTTAAAAAGGGTTTGGTTTTGTGTTGTTGTTTTTGGTTGTTGTTTTGTTTTGGTGGGTTTTGTTGTTGTTATTTTTGTTTGTTTTTTGTTTTTTCCAAATGTGGTTCTACAAACACCTTAATGAGAGCATGATAAACAGCATCAGATTTACAAGTGTCAAGCAGCTATTTCTTACGTTGCAACTAACAAATACCAGATAACTCCATCTCTTTCTTTTTTTTAATCATTTCTAATTAAACATCTAATTAAACATTAAAATTATACCTGTGGCAAAAAGTTTTTATTAAAAAAGTCTATAGGTCCATGTTTGAAATATATAAATGTAGGATTAAAATGCTCTGTAGCTCAGATCTCATGCATAGAATCTTTTAGCATTTTGTGAGGTGCACTTTAGTTATTAACAATTGTATGGTTTTTTTGTTGTTTTGTTGTTGTTGTTTTTTTTTTCTTTACTGAAGGCATTAATATCATCTCAGGTCTTTGCGAAAATGAAACATGAAAACTAATATACTCATCTGGAAATAATGCACTCAAACACATTTGGTAACCTACAAAAGAGAATGATATCTGGAGAGAAAGATTTAATAAGAAATTTCTGTATGCCAGCAAACAAAAGAACCTAGCACAATAACATAGTGAAATGCTAAGAATTGTAATAACAGGATAAATAGATGGGAGAAGACAGATCTGCAGATCTGTTTGAGGACAGTGAAAAATATGAACTATTAGGATGGGGGGGAAAAAAAAAGGAAGCAACTTTGGGGGCAAAGGACAAAAGTAAATCAGTGAGCGTGCCCAAGGACTCCTGGTGCCTCTATAATCAGAAGTGGGGAGGTCATGTCTACCTGTTACTTCTCCAACAGCAGGTCACTTACACATACCTGGGCTAGCCTTAAATCAGTTGGAAATCGTGCCATCAGCAGTTAAACCACAGGAGCAAGAGCTGAGCAAGAGCTAAATCACACAGCTCTTTGCTCCATTCCGTGCGCACACATTGCAGGTTGTGCTGAATTGTATACTGATGTAGGGCTGTGGGGCCAGCTGTCTGGCAGTCACTCAGCATGCGTGTGAGAGACATTGTCTGTGAAGACAATACTAGCTCTGCCTCCAAGAACTGATCTCAGCACAGATGAGTTTATCATCTACCTGATGGGGATTTTATTATTGGCACCTTTCTGTCGTGCTAAGGCATACCAATGTGCTGCATTTGATCACTCAAAGCTGTTGTAAAGAGCACGATCTGGTCCCTGTTGAGGCCTCCCTGAAAATTTACATTTGTCTTCGGATGCAATTCTGTGAGCTTTTATTGAAATATTCACATTTTATTCCTAAATAAAGATAGAATTAATAGAATTCTAGAAGTCTCATTCTTTCTTAAATGTAAATCTTAAAAATTTAAACACTTCAGTTTCCGAAGTAACCCAAACGTCCTTTTTGCTTTTAAGAATCTTGATATAGAAAACTCAATATTCTTTCTAATTTAATCTATACATTTTCAAAAAGGCTACAAAAATCCAAATGCAAGCTCAAGTATGAATACTGAAACCATATTTAGTGAATAAGCTGAACATTGGTGCAAACCCTCAAATTCTGCCCCTCTCTAGAGCTGTTATCCAAACTACAGTAGGATGTTAGTTGTTGATATTCTCAGGATGCAGCTAATGCTATAGATGCTGAACCTAATTAGTTAAGACTTCGGTTATCCTGATGTGGTACTACAACAGCAGTGCAACAAGCTCAAAACGGTTTCCCCAGTTTTAAATTCCTTAAATTCTAGTTTTGTTTTCCTGGAGGGTGAGAGAGAAGGGAGCTGCTGGAAACCATGGGCCTTATTTTGTTCTTAGGTAAGAGAAAAGGTGCAGCATGCCTACTCAGGCAAGCTCTGTGTAAAAATAAGGGCAATTCCTTTCTGATGAGAAACCTGCACTCAGTCACACTTCAAAAACCCACACATCCCCAGCCGTTACATAACTCTTGGCTCCCTACAAACAAAACGTGACCCAGAACTGGGGCTTCAGTATTGTCAGAAATACCCAGGCAAGCTGATTTTCATATTTTTGCCCAAGGACAAAGCGTTTCTGTCTGAAATCTGATTCTTGAGCTGGGTGGGCTGCGCGGATGCCTCAGGCTACTTCTTGTGCCTGCTGAGGGAAGGCTGTGAAGTAGGGCTGCGGAAACTGGAGCTGCTGCTGGATGGGGAGGCTTCAGCTGGCAGCAAGAGGTGCTGGCATGCGCACATAGGGAATGGCTACTGAACAAGAAGAAAGATGACTGCACTGGAAAGAGGCCTAACAAGATGGAAGGGAAAGGGATAATGCACATATTCATGTAAGCAGGAAACTCACTTCTTTCCTAGAAGAAATAAAAAAATGAATGTTCTTACCAGATATACCCTTGCTTCATCTTTTTTCTCAAATTGCTATATAAGCTATATAAGCCTTACACCACCTAACAAAAAAGAAAAAAAAAATTATGAAAAGTGAGTAGTGGAAAGGTACACACAATTTCAAGGCAGAAATATGTGGCCTCAGGCAAGGCAGACGAGCTCTTTGCCTCAGCAACTTTTCAATTAAACAGACATGGTCTTGCCTCAAGGGGTGTTTTGATAGACTTGTTCCTGAAGGATTTTAAACAGTAGGTACAAGGATGGCAACTAAGATGTTCAAATATTAGGATTCTGTCTTAGATGAGTATAAACACAGATGCCAAGGGCTGCAGAGCCCACATGTAATACCTTGCTGGGTCTCTGAAGAGTAAACATGATGGGTTTACTGTATATTTTCTGTTAATAAGACAAATAGAACAGATGTCTGTTGAACCTGTATTTGTTTCAGTAGCAAAATCTCTGTTTAAGTGAATGCTGACAGATAAATAGAAATTCATGCCTAGAAATCTTCAGGTATTTGAAAATTGAAATGCAAACCTGGGATAAAGTTTGTTGGGATTGCTGGGATAAAGTTTATATAATTACTCTCAACTAAAAAATACTAGAGGTTTTCTTACTAGAAAAGGAAAAAATAAAGATGGTGTGTACAGTTGCATTCTTTATGCATAGTAAAAAAATCTAGTAAAAGAACTCCAAATTAATTGTGAATTGCTTTGTAAAGTCTGTGAGTCATGGTTTGATTTGCTGCAACCACTGTAGATGCAGAGCTGTTCTAATGAAGCCAGTGAGCCTGTAAATCTAAACACTCTAACATAAATTGCTTCTGACATACTGTGTGAACTCGTTTAACTGAGAGAGTGAAATGTAAATGCAGGAGCATGATATAAATAAGTAATCTGCTATTAGCTACTAGCACTAGTAACAAATTCTAAACATTATAACTATAAAGCAAAATGAAGTGTTTAGAAATGTTAAAGCTAGGGTGGTCCAAAGATCTCCATAACCATAACTGAAAACCAGGTTTGAAAGTTACAAGACTGCCTCCTTCTAAAGACAGTACATTGAGCCATGGCAGAAAATCTCTTTCAGACTGTTTGCAGATCAAAAGAAGGTGCGTAATCCAAGGAAGAGCTGTGTGGTCTTCAGTGAAAGTTAATGATGCTTGCATCTTCATTAGTCCTGTAACCTGTGGTAAGTGTATTGTAAAGGTAATCAGATCTTCATTTATTTAACAGACAAATCTTTAAACAACACTTAAAGAAATCCTTCTCTTACAGAATTTCACTTGCAAAGCTTTCTTATGTCACTATTACCCAGTGAGCATTGCAGTAAGTATTGACACTTCAGCTTTCAAATACTATTACAGAGAAATACTTCGACTAGATGTGGGAGATGAAGGAAAGGCTTATATATCATGCAATTATTATCTCTGTCTTATCTCTGCCTTTGAGGTGGGAATTCATGCCTGCTTCAGTCTCTGTTAGAAACTGGCAACTGGCTCTTGCTTCAGCACTACAGAAAATGAAAAAATGCTTGTCATTGCAATGGTGCAATGGTTTAGCCTTTTAAGTCCTAACCAACCCACAAAAATTCTGTGGACACATTAAGCAAGAGTTCTGACAAGATACAACAAGAACATGGAAAAATAGATCCAACAGGTGAGTAATCATTCAGTAGTATCTTCTTAGATCTGTCCAAGAAAGGAGCAGAAAACCACTTGAATGACCCCAGTGACCCTAGGGAGGATATGTTAACTGATAGCAAAAGAATGCTGCCAGATCCTGTTTGTTACAAGGTAATAACAGGACATTATAACAAAACTTAGTCAACATACAGAATTTTCAGACTATAAATGGTTCTGACACTTGCTTTTGTCTGCTGGATTTGGATCCTAGCCCTGTGTGAAAGCTGATGTGTTTATATACAATGTCTTTAGGACAGGGAAATGTTATTTCTCTTGTTTCATACACAGTAAAGTCTCTCTTTGATCCAAGATCAAATTTAGACAATATTCATTAAGCAAAAAAGTTTGACTGAACATGAACTTGCACTTCAAACTCACCGCAAAATTATCCTGTAAATTAGTGCTCTGGAGGAAAATATAATTCTCAACTAAATTACATTCCTCTTGATTTCAGAGAGACTGGGTTTTGTCAGGTAAATATTGAAACTTACTGTCCTTGAAACATTGTTGTTTGCAGTAGTGTCACTTCTATGACTAATTACAGGCGAACATCAATACTACTTGTGCCATAGATCACATACGTTGGTTAACCTATGTAAAACAGGTGGAATAAATGCAGTTTAATTCAAATCTTCAATTGCAGTTCTCTTGAGTGTATCTTTATGAGTTGCACTAAAAAAATAGCATATCAATATCTTACCTCTGAAATCAGCTCCATGTGCTTGACTTATGATTAGCACATGGGTCACAGCAATCTGTATGGTTAGTTATGGATGAAAATCAAATTACTGATTTCTCTAGAGGAATGTATTTTTGTTGATATTTTTTCTACGAAATAATTGCAGAAATCTGTCTAAACAAAAGTAAAAATGGAACAGATTGATTTTTGTTGATGATGAAATATGGTATGTCATATTTTCCACCGATCACTGAGAAGAAGATAAAAATGTAGTATTCAGAAGGCTAGTATTAAGTAGTTATGGGTGTCAGACTTTTCCTATTAACTCATAATGAGGAATATTTTTTTTTTAAGTGAATGATGTTCTTTGTAGTGCCAGATGAACAATATGAACACTGTGTAATTCTCTCTTTAAAAGATCTTCCAAATGATCATTTGTTGATTCTTTATTATGCTTAAAAAAAATGCATGCTAGTTATATAAAATCACTATCTTATGCCTTAAAGGTGTCATTTAGTTGCTTCAGTTAGTAGGTATTAATCTTCTACGCAAGAATGAAGTGGTTTGGTCATTGACAGAGACAGCTTTAAAAAATGTTTACTTTTCTTAATCAGACACATGAAGATATAAACTACACATTTTCTGTTTGAAGCCTACAGCCATCTTCTAATGTAATTATTTCTAATGTAATTATTGGAAAGTGTAAATTGTAAAGCATTTTGACCACAAATCTATTGCAGGTTTTAGAGATGCAAACATATTTTGATGCAAAATATTTGAAAATAAATTCCAGTTTTATTGCCTAATAATAGTTTTCACACATCTGCTTGAGCACGGTGATGACATCATCAGAATGGACATGTGTCCTGAACTACGTTTAGTTCATATTTTTACTTACATGTATTACTGGAAGACATATATGATAACAGACCCCAAAAGCAGAAAGCAAAATTGTCCCCAAAATTGATTGTCCCCCTCTACTTGGGTTCTGTGAGGCCCCATCTGGAATATTGTGTCCAGGCCTGGGGAACCCAGTAAAGAAAGAACGTGGAACGTGGAAGAGCGAGTCCAGAGGAGGGCCACTAAGATGAACAGAGGGCTGGAGCACCTCTCCTATGAGGAAGGGTTGAGGGAACTGGGCTTGTCTAGCTTGGAGAAGAGAAGGCTCCAGGGAGACTTCATTGCGGCCTTCCAGTACTTGAAAGGAGCATATAAACAGGAGGGGGAACAGCTGTTTACAAGGGTGGATAGTGATAGGACACAGGGGAATGATTTTAAACTGAGACAGGGGAGGTTTAGGTTGGATATTAGGAGGAAGTTTTTCACACAGAGGGTGGTGACACACTGGAACAGGTTGCCCAAGGAGGTTGTGGATGCCCCATCCCTGGAGGCATCCAAGGCCAGGATGTGGCTCTGGGCAGCCTGGTCTAGTGGCTGGCGACCTTGCACATAGCAGGGGGGTTGAAACTAGATGATCATTGTGGTCCTTTTCAACCCAGGCCATTCTATGATTCCACGAAAATTCATATATGCTCTGATTTGCCTCAGCAGTATATAATCTGCTTTCTAGAATGAATTAGATTTCTTATGCCAGCATCATAGTCCAAAACCTTTACCTTTGAAAGACAAAGGAAATCTAAAGAATCATTTTCAGACATTTAATGGGGAACATGCTGGGTAGAGAGCTGACAATATTTGACTGCAATACAGAAAGAAGCTTAGCTGAGATGCTTCTGTGTCATAGTGGTTAAAGCATTAAGTCCCTCCATGGTTTAAAGAGATTCAGAGGTATATATACTTCTATGAATCTCTTCTCAAGTGTCACTCAACTAACATTTAGGTACTGAAATGCTGAGTGCTGAAGCACACAGATCTCTCGTATTTTATGTCAACTCTTGGTATATAGTGGCTGATCTCTCTGCAGTCACAGACAGCTTTGGAGATGTGGGAGGTGTCAAACCACTATGATTCTGGACTGAATATGTAATAGGAATTGAAAACTGTATGTCCTCTAAGGGCTTTTGAAACGGCAGCATTAATAAAATTGTTACTTTCACAAAAACAAAACAAAACAAAAATCCATTACTACCTTTTTAACTGCTTTGCCACACACATACACCCATGCTTTCTCAGACAAGAATAAATCCAGGTGAGACAACATCTTGACTGACTGAATTGCTGTCCTTTTCTGTGCACTAGTTGAAACAAAGACATCCGTCTTTGTGTGGTGACTTAGGTGTGCCTTACATCATTAGTTTTTTGTTTTGTTTCATTGTTGCCATCTGCTGTATTGTTATGAAGAAAGTCATTATCATTGGATTTCACTTTTGACATCAGTCTAGACAGACATGTAATTGAAACACCAATATTCACTTAAAAACAAAACAGAACAAAAAAGAAAGTAATAAAAAAACAGAGGCTTTAACACATTTTCTTTATTGAAGAGCCAACAACTTCAGCTTTTAAGAATTCTCTGGAAAAGGTATCAAACAGCACTGAATTAATCCCTAAATTACAATCTTGAGGAAATGGAAGAGCAGTGACAGTCTATTTTTCAACTAGATAGGTGATTACCTATCTCAGGGAAATCTCTTGTCTGTTTGCCAAGATCATTTATATCATTTTAAAGCATGGATTAAATTGTATTACTATCATCTACTAAGATCACAGAATCACAGAACTGCAGCATCCAGACGGATCTTCATAGAAATTGACTCCACAACCTCTCTGGGCAGCCAGTTCCAGTGCCCAGTCACTCTGACAATAAAGAATTTCTTCCTTGTACTAGTATGAAACTTCCTCTGTTCCAGTTTCTGCCCGTTTCTCTTGTTTCTCTATCTGCTGTCTTAATGTTAATTCAACATCATTCCAGTATATAACATCAGTTATTAGAATAGCTAGTCAGAAATCCAATATTACAGCTGTGCAAAAAAAAAGTACAGTAACACTGCCAAATGTGAGAAAAATATTAACAATTAAAAATTGAGACAGTGCTGGATGATACAGAAATGTAATATAAGCTAATTTCTTCAATTTCAAAAGCAATCACAGAGGTAGGAACATTAACAGGAAGCAAGTGATTGCATGAATATGGAAGGCTCCCCTTTGGGCAAGGGAGGGTTGCTTCCCCAACCATAGCTAAGCTGAATTGAAAGTGAGAGGCTGAAGTTCTGTGAAGGAGAATGTGAAGAAAAAATAAACTAAAAAAAAAAAACAGTGTGTCAGTAGGATGAGCTAGACAGCAAACTAGCTGGCTCGGGATGTGGTTAAAACCATGTTATTTGGGTCATTTTTAACTAGACTACTGTATCCTTCAGGGGAGGTGTACTGGATGATGTATTACTTGTTTTCCACCCCTAGATGTTATGATCTTATAAATGTTGTGGCTCAGAACTATGTCTATTTTGAATTAACAAAACCACTTTGTATGTAATGGGCAAGGCAAGGATTAAAGAGCTGCTTAAATAAACAGTAAAAGACTATTTATATGGAGATTTCATGAAGGTACAGTGAAAACCACACTTCTCTGGCTAATCCCTCTGTAGGGATTCTCTGAGTCATAATTTGTTTTTATACAAGTGACCATCTTCCTCCAACAATAAAGGAGGGGATGACCCAAAAGAAAAAGTCACTGTAGTCTGTAGTTTAGTCTTCTATGACTTCCCTGCAAACAGCAAGCTCATGTGTATTCCCGAAAATAGAAAAGTTAAAGTAGGCAAAACCAAAAGGACATAAAAATTATGACTGTCTGAGGAAGCCTTGATTAATAGTATGGCAAGTAATACGGTCTGGTGTTGCTGTGCTATCTGATGCTCGGCATAATTGCTTGACCAGTCACTATGACATAGCTTTAATAATAATAATTAAAATATTATGTAATTGTTACATCATCTGGAATTCAAAGTAGGGTGTAAAATGCAGAACCCTCTCATTTTTGTTCCTATGTGTCACTTCTGCAGTCCATGTACTTCTTCAGTTATATTTTCCTAAGATTTCAGAGCCAAAATCTTGCATCACCAAATATGCCAGAAAATAGATGACCTCATTTACTGGTTGTGTAAAATGATTTGATTCAATTTCTATTAATAAAGATAGCTAAGAGCACGAAACATTCTGAAATTATAAATTTATTGTTGAGAAATGTGAATTTGCTAAAAACACTCATTCAATAAAATCTGCTTTATGGGTTAAATTCCTCAAACAGGACTTTCTAAGGTTACAACAATTTAGTTGCAACACTATTAGCAAGAAGTAACAACAACAACAACAGCAAAAGAGTGATTCCAGGTGATACTTCAGACTTACTCTTCAGAATACAAGCACTGATTTCAACACAGGTATTCATGTTCCTAAGCATGCGGTTACATGATTTATTGAGTCGGGTTCCAAAATCCTGATTTTTTAACAAGAGAAATCTAGGAAATAGAAAACAAACAAACAAAAAGATCCTGGGAACAATGTTAGAAAAGAACTATTCTTTTGCTTTAGATTTGTTTTGCCTTTTCAGTAATTCTGTCAAAATAGACAAATATTTGTGTGAAACAGATTCAAGACAGAGATCTCTATTTGGAGAAAGGCTTGTAGGGTTTCCTAAGGATGCAAAACCTACTGAGATAGTATTGCACAATTGAGTCAAACTACTTAGGAGGACTCCCTGGATTGGATTATCTCTTGGACTGGAGAAAGCTGATTGGAACAATACTAAAATGAGTTGGGGAGCAAACAAGATATTAATGAGTCCTGTGATACCTCAATGAAAGAATATTGAGGCTTATTCCAAGGGATTTCAGAGGGTCTGGAATGAAGGCAAGGACCTTCCTCTTTGTTTTTTCTTTTCCTCTGTGGGATAAGAGCCTCCCCATATTTGCAGATACCTCTGCCTTCCCTGATGCAACAGCCTCTGGCTACAGCTTGGTGCTTCCACTGTAGGGCAAACACTCTTTCCTGTGTTCTTGCTACTGACATGTTTCCTACACATCTTTCTTCGTATCTTGGGTGACATGAAGATGGAGCTGCTTTTAAATGAAATGAAGATGGATCAGCTTCCTTCTCTTTCTAAGGTCAGGATCAGCACAGAGTCCAGAAAACTATGCTGAGGAAAAAGTGTTCCTGCCTCTCCCACCCTGTGCATGGATAGATAAAATTGAAACTCTGAGGCTGCAGGACTCATCTGCTTAGCTGTACGCAGAGGGATCTCTCTTTTGCCTCTTGCAGGAGACACTTGTAGACAACTGCCTATCTCTGTTTATGTTGTGCAATTTTTTATCACTCAGATTCTAACTAGTGCCTATCAGTTGTTTCACTTTATTATAAGTAATAATTTAGGAGGCTAGTGTAGTAACTTCTTCCATTACATAGACTGGGATATTCTTCAGTCTCTGAACAAATCTTTGTAATCTGTATAGCTTCTTTGGACATTTCTTGTTCAATCAACTTTTCCATGCTTTCTTCAAATGTGGCAATGGAAGCAGAACACCTTTATCTATTTGAAATTACTGCTTTCTTCTTCTCTAAAGTCTGCAACTTATTTGATTCACTTCTTATTTTGTACTCAGTACCATAATCAACATTCACTGCAGGTCATTTCTGTTCTGAAAGTCAAAGGATGCTGAAGTTTAAGAAGAAGTAGGAGATGCCTGCAAGAAAGAAATTGTTATAAATCCAAAGAAAAGAGAGTCACAAATGACTTGTTAAAGAAGAAAATGAAGCAAACAGTACAACCTGAAGAATTTACACATTGTTTTGATTGTGCTAACACTTTGCCTGTGAAGTAAAAGAATAATAGACAAATGTTACATCTGTCTACATGAGCACTTCTGTTAGATCAGAACTACAATGTTGAAGTGAATGTTCTGACTCACACACCACACTTGGGCTAGCATTGCAAAGCAATGAGAGGATGCAAATTGGATTCCTTTGTAATGAAGCTAAACTAGAAGATGCATTCCAGGACTGGACTCAGCATGTTCCTACTGTTATTGGGCACCTGCCCAAGGAATCAGACTAGAACTAATCCAAAATAAAACTCTTGGAATTCATACAGCATAAATGTCAGGTCTTGTTAATGGTATGTGAACTGAGGAAAATGACTAAATGATCTCCTGGCTGTTCAAGTTCATAGAATCATAGAACCACAGAATCACAGAATGGTTTGGATTTAAAGAAATGTTAAGAATCATCTAGTTCTAAACTTCCTGCCATGCGCAGTGATGCCTCCTATTAAATCAGGTTGCCCAAAGCCCCATCCAATCTGATGCTGAATGCCTCCAGCGATGGGATATCCACAGCTTCTCTCGGCAACCTGTTTCAGTGTATCACAACCCTCATAAACTCACAGTGAAGAAGTTCTCCTTAGCATCCAATCTAAGTCTACCTCCTTTCAGTTTAAAACCTTTATCCCATCTTGTCACAATATGTTCTTTTGAAGAACCCCTCTCCAGCATTCTTATAGGCCCCTATTAGGTGCTGTAAGGGCACTTTACGGTAATCTCCCAGAGCTTTTTTTTTCCTACGCTAAACAACTCCATTTCTCTAGTCTGTCAGCCTGACTTCAAAGGAGAGGCGCTACAGTCCTCCAATCACTACAATGGCCTCATAGAAAAGAAATGATTAGGCTCATAAAACAGTTAAGGTGTGTGCATAGGTAACTGTTGAACCAATAGACCAGTGATTGGATGCAAAGATGTGGGGGCCCAACTTTAAAATAAATCAACAATGTAATTTAAACCTAAGGATCTAAGTTCCTTCTTTTTTTCTTTTTTCTTTTTTGAATGAGGCAACATTGAAGTGTGGCCCTGTATTTCTGCATGTCCACCTCAAGCTAGAAGGCTATGTGACATAGAACCTTCATTCTGTATGTAATTTTTTAGGCAGAAAAATAATTTCACATTTTATTCAGCATGAAACTTTGAAAGTACTGAAATACAGTTATTCACAAAGCGCTGTTCACAGGACCTCAATAGATCTTGCATTTAGTTCCCATGTTCAGTTCATCAGACTGAAATACTCAGCAGAATGGAAACCTGTCTGAGAAAGATTACTATTACTTGTCATTTTTGTGGAAATTTGCCATTTTCTTCTATAAAAGGGATGTGTTTGATCAAGAAAGCCTGCCAACTCAAAGTATATATTTATAAATACATAAATCTTGATCAGCCATAGCTGGGAGATTATTACTTTGTGGGCTGAACACCCAACACTGACCAATTGACTTGACTGTTTGAATAGCTGTAAGATGGGAGGAATTATTTTGTACTGAGGGTTATTTTTTATTTATTTCAGTTCAAGAGCCAGTAATTTTCCACAGCTAATATCCTGTTTTTAAAATATCTTTAAATGATCCTCCTAAAAATAAAATCATACACTCACACATGTCTTTCAGTGACACTTAACTTTTAGAGAGACTTAGTTCTAAACTTGCGTCATTACATTATTTTTTTCCACAAATATTCTCAGGAATTTGCCTCCGGAGAAAGACTTCTTTGCATATTTTGCATAGCATGCTTTCAGGATCTAAAGTTATTCTCTTATAATTTCTGTAGATGAGTAACAACCTCAACTAAAAATAAATAAATAAATAAACTCAGAAATATATTAATTGGCTGTATTTTCTATATTTAGTAAATTCAGAGTTTTAATGGGCAATTATCTACCAGCATCACCATTCTCAGCCATTTTTGTGTGAAATTAATATTTATGAAAAGTTCTGTCCTGTTTAAAAGAAATAAGAAATATAAATAGGACATACCAGAAATTAATTTTTTTTTTTTTTTTTTTTTTTAATACAACTGAGAAAACTAGTGAACCTTGCCACTAAAAAACTGTATGTGAAATGGTTACAAATGGAAAGTGCTGAAGACTGATGCATTGTGAAATTGAGAAATATAATTTCAAATTATTGTGTTTTTAGGATCGGGTGTGAGAAAAGTGAAAGCAAAATTATAGAAGGAGGTTTCAAAGTAGCCAGAAAGAACACTGAAACTGCCGTACTGCAATAGGAAGGTGCCAATGACTATGCCTATGGAAATGTTGGCTGAAGTTTACATACGATTCCAACTTTACATCCACAGTCACATCTGAAGTGGAAATAATCAGTTTATGAAGCAGACTGTCCATCATCTGTTGAGCCTAGGGATCTTCATTTAGCGCTAGAAGTGACATTACACCGAGAGGTACCTGTATGTTTTGGTGCTCAAGTTTACATCAGTATTAATGAGGGGAAAAACAAACTATCAGTCCTATTCATAAGAAGCAACTAAATTTTATACAATCAAATATACTTTTTTTATTATTATTTATTTTTTCCCTGCTGATGCTGCCAACAAATTATCACAAGTAAATGTTAAACCTAGCTAAAAAGAGGACTCAGCCCAAATATTTTACGCTGACCACCTAACAATATAATTATACATTAGCCTACTGGAGCTGTTAATGTTCTGGACTGGATTTGGCCTAGAACAAATATTTGAACTGCTGATATTCTGCAAGCTGTGGATATGAATCCCAATTTTTATTCTGTAAACTATATTAATTCTGGAACTATAGTCTTCATAAATTTATTGTTTTTCTCTGTGCTATTTGGAACACAGACAATAGAAGATATTTCTGAAGAATAAAAAATAACGATCAGCAGCAGTTTTGAGAACTGTTTTCAATTTGGATCTTGTCAGCTCAGGCTGCCCTTCATCCCTGTGGAATTTCCACAGACATCCACATTTAATTGACCTCTTGGTAGCAAAAAGATAATTTAATTTTCTTGATCTTTCGTCTACTACAAAAACTCATAGAAGCATTTGCAATGCTACATTGATCAGAATACTCCCAAAATACAACTTCTTTTCTGACTGATATTCCTTATATCTCTTCAACCTACAAGTAACATATAAAATTTTTTATCTGAGTTCTTTCTACTAAAGATATTTTTTTTTATTAACACCAGATAGTGAAAAAATGACTTCAGCTGTCACTGGATATTTTGGATTAAAAATCCTTAACTGTTTGGATTAAATAAGTATCCATTAGATCTTCTCCATTTTCTTCCCTTTACGTGAACTTTATTTGTATACATTATTTATTAATTTATTAATTTATTTAAGGTTTTTTATTATTATTTTTAAAATATATTTTCTGTTTTGGAAAACTGGCTTAGGCTTATGATTTTCAGTCTTTGGTTTGGAGATGCTGAGATATTGGTGCACTGTTTCATTTTGCCAAAAAATGACCATCAGCAACACGAGCTGATTTTAAATTTTACAGGAGCTGGTATAAAAACAGGCTACATCCAGAAACTTGATGAAATTATCTAAGAACTTTCAGTGCACAAAGATTTAATTTTCCCAACAACAACAACAACAACAAAAAAAGGTTTTCAGACCTTTAGCATGATTAACTCTTTTTTCTTATTTTATCAGCAGTCTATATAAGTTACCTTCAAAGTACAGAAGGATGTAATCTACTTGAATAAAACTATCTACTTGCTTGTTTCTACAACAACTAATGAGGTGAATATACAGCTTTTTGCTTCTTTCTAAATCACATGATTGCTTTATTGAGAGGCAAAAGAACAAGTTCAGGGATGATAAATCAAAGATGCATATAGTTTCTCTCCTAAAAGGCTAATTCAGCAATTAAATAGCAATTAAATTACTTAAAAAAAAAAAAAAAAAAAAAAAAAAAAACCACTCAGGAGATCCAGAGTCAACTATTTGTTTTTGCAAATTTATTCAGAAGGCTTCATATTCACTTCATTTCTTTGAGGCTCAGTTTCCCCAAGAAGAAAAAAAAGAACGAAGATATTGCTTTGTCATGTCAAAGGTACACAGAAAAGATATTTCTCTGAATATTTATGGGGTCTGCAAATATAAAGCCTGAAATATAAATACCTCCTAGGTAGACAATCACCTTAAAATAATTGGTAAGTTTAACTTCAAAATATCTTACACATTGTACTGTAAGGCTTATTCTTCCTATTAATTCATTTCCTACTTAAATTTAACAGCAACACAAAACTAAAATGTTTAAAATTTTCCCTGGGAATTATATGCAAACTGGACAACTTGGGTTTAAGTAACATCGTTTTCCATGTAAGGGGGAGCATATGTTATTAATCATCAAAGGAAAGATGGTGCTCATGCTGCACTAAAGCATAAAAATCATAGCAGAACTATAAGTAAGCAATAAAACTATAATGTATTAGTTTTGTTAAAGGTAATAAAACTCAGTAAGAAGGAATGTGGCTTTTCATCTGAAAGGAAATACTACAGCAGAAATCTCTATACAGCTTCATTCATCAGATGATCTGAAAGTCTTTTTCTTTTGCTTTGTCTTATTTTACAATGGTACAAAACCAATGAAGTTTCCACTGGAACAGAGTGACTGATTGTGGTCTAGTCCAAAAAGTCAGTGAGCTACAGTTCTGTTCCAATGGCCTCTTCTGAAAATTTTGAAGTCTTTTTGGTTTTGCTTTTTCCTTCCTCCTCTCTCTCAGTTTTTAACTGTTTGACAGAACACTTTTCATGGCACACCTGAGCGTAGGCTAGCACTATGGGCCCCAATCTCAACCATTGGAATATAAATTGTTAGAAACCACTTTTTCTTACTTTCTCTTATGCAGAGTTGCCTACAGGAATATGATGTATTGAAATAAAATGGTGTTACTCCTATTTCTACAGAAAGCTGTTATTTGGCAAAGAAGGTGCATTTCTGAGAACAGCCTTTATTCCCTTACCCTTACAGTCCATTATATAATAAATTTGACTCAACATATATTTTTCTATCAATGTTTGGTCTTTAGGACAGTGGTGCTACAAGGCTTAAATTACTGCAGATATAACAGAATAATAGCTATAATAATAACAAACTTTAAATTTCACAGAATAGTGTAGCTTTCCTTTATTAATTTCTATGGAAATACAGATAATTTCCATATAGAGAAAAAAAAAACAAAAACAGCTAAATACTACAGCATTAATCAAATTACTACAACTTTTTATTGCTGATAGTGTCATTGATTTGTAACAGAATTCATTTTCCAAAATTGTCAACTTTCACTTCTTAGTTGATAGTTATTCATACTAGGAATAAGTTATAACAGCATGTGTTTTAGTTTTTCCTAATCATTCTCTCATACTGTCACTTATATTTTTTCTACAAATCCATTTAATTCAAAGCTGATCTTCAGCATTTGATATTGAAGACAGAAATTAAAGTTACTGCATGAGAAACTGTTTTATTCCAAAGGTTTTGCTTTCAGAAATTATCTATTCAAATGTTTTACTGAAGTTAGACATTACTATTAATTAGAAATCACTTAAGTAGTATGGAGACAGAATACAGATTCAGTATATAATAATCCTATGAAATTCTGGGGGTACATCAGTGAAATTTCACGGATTTCAAACACCTTACTTATAATTTAAAAAAAAAAAAAAAGCAAAGCACTTTTTACCATTTACGTTTTCTCCACAGATATGAAACTTCCCTTTTCATAGACAGACCAATGTTCTTTCTAATTACATTTAAAGTAACATAAAGCATTAAAATCACATTAAAACATGTATCTGATTCTCCAAAGATACGTAAATGTTGATTATTCTTAAATACTCCTTCTACAGGAAACAGTAGCATGAGAAGGAGAAAATCTTTACCGTACACAGAGTAATTGACTGTGTAGGGACAAATTTCTCTAAATTGTCTTGTACTGGGCTCTTCTCTCATGGAAGTCATTCAGCCTGCTAAAACTGGTGGCTGGCTAGGTAGGGCTTATTGGAGACTGAATAATTTTAAAGTGCTTTTGAGAGTTTCTTTGCTATGGAGATTATAGTGTGTTATCAGTGTGTCTTGCGGTGCTTCAACTAACAATATCCCTGTTTGGCAAAACTGCTGTCTCTTTTTCATAAACTGTCTGTAGTGTGCAGACTGACATGTGACAAACTGGTTTCAATAATAGTCTTGTGCATTATCTTACCTTACACTATGCCAAAATAGATATCCTTCTACCTAGGGAGAAAGCATGAAATCACTGAAGAAGGACAAAGTCCAAAAAAAAAAAAAAACAACCCTATGAATCAAGTTAAAGAATAGATTTTTCCTTGATTATGAACAAGTACTGACTACAGTAAGCAAATAAACATGTTTCTTTTATTTCTGTTCATTTTCATACTTAGAAAGCTGAAAAAACAAGTTCTAAGCAGGCAAAAGAATTTCCACATGGTCAGTCAAGATTTTCCAGCATTCATGTCCATGCCTCTAAAAACAGAATCCTTTGTTTCATTTGTGTCTCTCAGTATTCTAGCTCAGATACACTCCAGATTTTTTGGTCTATGTGTGCTAACTCTTGACATTTATGTGAAGCTCAAGTCAAATATTTTTTTAGACTACTGTAATACATTAAGCAAAATGTTTCTTGGGCTATGTTCAATATTTGATCCTTGTAGTTTTACATAAATGGCACTGCGCTCTTTATTCAACATAACATTTTCAGTTTATGAGTTCTGCTCCATCAGCATCATTTAATCATTTGGAATGTTTCAGTTTCTATACAGTGTAAATCACTAACAGCAATGCCCTGTTGCATCAGCTTGTAGTAGCAATTTAATCAACAACATAGAAGAAGGGCTGTTTCATGAAGTACTTGCCAATGTAGAGGGATGTTTCATTTGAAAAACAGATACCCTTGACATCTCAACCACTTCTCTAAGAAACTATGAAGAGCTGATACATACGGAAGAGAGTGAAGCAGAAAGAAGAATATCTGTTTGCTGGTGGTACTTACTGGGCAATAAGAGGCAATAGAGTTTTGATTTGCCAAAATCTTCCTCTCCACTTCAGTAAATAAGCAATTATTGATTTAGAAGCTACACTCCAGCAGCTAGACATTATAGAAAATTGCTCAGAAAGAAAGAGCTGAGATTTTGTGTAGAGTTAATGTAGTGAATATTATAATGAATCTAAGTAGTAAGTAAGGGCCTGTATACCATAACCAGCCTCTAACACTTGTTAGACATTTAGAAAATAAATATTCAGTTTTAAAAGTATTTTTAATAAAATAAAATATGTTCAAAGTATGGCTGGGTATGCTGAACATTCAGGACAGGCCAATCTTCATTTTAGGTAAAGAACAAGAAAAATTTTAAAGAAAGACTAGAACCAACTCAGAATCACACTGGTGCCCCTTGAGGATACAGTAATGAGATTCTGGTCCAAGTTACAGGTAATCTTTGATAAAATGATTAAGTAGATTCATCAACTTACATGTTCATATGAAAGAACATAACTATATAAGATCACGAACATTTTTATTTTCTGTAAATGACAAATGTACTTCCTAAAAAATGTTTATTACAGTGAGTACACTTACCAGGTCTAGAAGATTTTTATTTACTCTGGGGGAAGCCAGATAAGAAGATAATTACAAGAAAGGTACAAGAAAAGTAATGAGAAATATGGAGTAACTTTCCAGAGAACTGAATTCTTGGCTCCTTAGTGGGTGAGAGTTACCAGTCAGAATAAAAAGATACTTGAAATCTATATTCTCATATTAATGGGGAAAATCAGAAAGTAATGGTCCTTTCTAAGTTAATATTAAAATTGCTTTTGCCTTACAGTACATTGTTTGATAGCTTAAATGCATTAAAATCTCCTTATTATGCCAAGATCTGGAAAGAGACATCTCAGAGTGCGGAGGAAAACTGAATTAATTGCTGACAAGAAAGATCTTTGCAGTTGTTCTGATTATAATTATGATTTTACTTGACCATGAGTTTACATTCCTAGGCAGAATTTGTGTCTGTTGTTCAGTCTTAAAAAAGGCTGTGCAATCTTTGTTAGATGACAGAGAGAACTTTTTAAATTTTCCTGAAAACAGTCCAAAAATATATTGCCTGCTAAAACTGGCAAAGTAAGTATCAGTCTCTTACCTCACACTGCCCTGAATTAGATCCTTAGTTCACAAGTAGTCTCATTTATTTCCCCTGGGCTATTTCGGGACACAGGTGAAATTCAGTCTAATTAAAGGCATTATCATTCTAAATGGAGTAAATCTAAATGGAGTTTGAAATGGCATCTTATGCCTGAAAACAGATCCTGAAAAGAGTGCCATTGGCTGCATGATTCCTTCAGTTCTTCCACTCGTACAGGAGACATTGAATCAAGTGCTGTTAATGCTAAGAGATTTGCTCTGGTACTTCCAAAGTTAGGGTGTTGGTAAAGATTATGTATTTCTGTAACGTCATCATAGGCAAAAGGTGAAAACAAGTCAACAGATTCACATAAGTTAAGACTGTTTACCAGTAGGATTTCCAGTGTTTTTAATAAACCTTTGCATAATGAGAACAAAAATATCGAGAATACTTCATTCTTGTGAAAAATACAATGATAATCCATGAAAACAGATTTGACAGACACGCTTAAATATAACTAAGGTCCTTATTCTTAACACAATTATGTTACAAATTAAGAGGACATTTTGTATTCCCCGTATATAAATCCTCAAAATAAAACTAGAATATGTTTTGGAAGCTAAACTTTAGTTATGAGTTATTATATTCTGTATAGGGAAACTATATTTATATTGAATTATATCTGAATTGTATCGAACCTGAATTATGCAGGTCATTTATATAAGTTAATGACATTTAAGGAGTTTATGAGTGACACACTCATCAGAGAACTATAGCACAGTCTGACATAGCATATGTTTGCCCTCTTTTAAGATGTCCAAGCTGGAGGCAGAGCTTTATGAATAGATGTTGATCTCAGGCCTTCTGGCATTTTCCAGAATGTTAAATCTTTGTGATGATGCCTATGAGATACAAATCAATATTTAAGTCTACTTCTGTTTTATATTTTTTTCTGTAATTACCACAGAGGATTTCGGCTAAGACTCTGCTGTGACCATTATGCAGTGCGGCATTCCTGATGTTTGCTATGACAGCTGACTTTGACTTATCTAACATATTCTTTCATTGTTGTAGCTACTTTTCAGGATACTTGGGTGCACTTGGCAAGCGTTGTGCATTATAACTGTGAGATCCCATAGAAACATTTGTAGAGGCACTGGGGACAGGTTGGCACTTCCTTATGTGTGACTGGGAAAAGCTGTTTGTTGCCTAATGGATAACATACCCCAGTACAGAGTACAGCTATAATAGCTCTTTTACTAAGACTGATTTATGTAAAAGCTGATTTATGTAACAGCCCGTCATCCTTCTGAGGAGCTTAACTTCCAAAGGGATTGTGGAATACAAAGCCATTCTTTGGCTTTAAGGTTGCCACCAGCAACATGTAAGAATAGACTGTAAGTCAGATGGAAATTAGGGAAAAAAAATGATTTCATACACAAGGCAAATCTCTACTCCAGACAAAAGTTGTTTGTTTTTTTTTCTTTCTTTCTTTTATTCTTAATTTTTTTTCCTTTTTGTGCTAGAGATCCTAACCAACATTTATCCAAATGATTTTAAAGCTATGAATCGTGTTATAATTGTAAACTCGTAATAAACACACTGTATCAGGACCTAAAAACACAAAAATGTACAGCAGTGTATAACCAAACAGACAGCAATCAAAACGTGCATTGATTTATTTTTGGGACTATGCTTACTGAATATCAACCACAAAGTTACCAGTGTTGTGGCAGTTAAAAGCCAGATTTTTTTCTTCTTGTAAGTACATTGGTATTTCAGATTTTTCTTACTTACTTTCTCAAACTGCTGTAGTACACTTCAGTAGTTTCTTTAAAAGCTTTCTCAAAATCTAGAAATAAAAACCTTTTGTGACTCTTGCAATTTGCTGTAAGTCCAACCAAACTAGTGCATAACCATTTTCTGTGGAAGGTTTGGCTCCCCAGTGTCCCTGTTCAGCATCAGTTAGATTACTTTCAATATGAAAAAGTTTTGGTCGGAAAGCATTAAAACAACATTCTCAAGAGTGCCATGCAGCCTCTTCCTCTTTTGTTTATATGAGTTGGTTTTGCTCAGTTTAAAGTCTCTGTTAAAAGAATTAAGTGTAATCTTTATGCACTAATGCCAGCTCAAAAATGAGGGCCAAAAAACTTACAATGAGTAGTACAATAACCAAGTTAAGGCTATGATTACATCATCGAGGCTACTTATGAGAGTAAACAGTTGAAAACATTTTGCTCAGTATTTAAGAAAATAAATCTTTGGTCTAAGAGTACAAGCTTATCATTAAGACTGTGATTTACTGATTGGGTTAATTAAAGTTATTCTTGGCTGATAAAATTAGTTAACAACTGGCCAAAGTTCTTGGCATGTGAAGATATTAGCTGTGCTGCAGTATAATCTTCCAGTGGGAAAAAAAAAACAAAAAACAAAACAAAACAAAACAAAACAAACAAACAAACAAACAAAAAAAAACGAATGAAAGGAATTAGAGAACCAAGATCCATAAATACTATATAATAAAGCCTGTTCATTTATACTTTGTAAAACTGTTACAAAATAATTAAGCTCTGGATCTGGGAAAGAAATGCTGAATAAGATGAGCAATGTGTCCTTTGTTCCTACTTGGTCCCGACTCCCCTATTATTTTAGATCATTGACTTCTGCTTGTCAGTGTTAGACCCCAATTGCTCCTCCCTTAAAAGCTATCTGATTAAACTTCTTTCTCTATCAACCTCAAACACTGGATTGATTCAATACATTCATCCAAAGAAGATGAGAGAGGCCATAAATTGAGGAGAAATCACAGATGTCTTTCCTTTAATTTCAGAAAGACACAGAAAGATATTAAATGTAAGGTTTGTTGGGTAGAACATGTAACACTAGCTTTTCTACACCATAGTAAGTGGACTTGCAAAGCATTAGAAAAAACAGCCATCATTTGCATTTGACAGTTTTAGATGTGATTGCATTTCTGCAGGAAATTTATAACAGGTCAAGAGCTCCAACAGAAATTTTTATACCTAGACTGAAAGCATTTTTGCTAGAAAGTACATTAATTATTCACATTACTGTAAAATATTCCTATTGATCAGTGCAAGAAGAACAGAAAATGTCATAAAGCTCTTCCAGTAGCCCTGCATGTTCTTGATAAGTTAATGTTGTTAAAAAATTGTACTTAAATATTTTTGGAAGCAAGAACAACCTAAAGTAGGCTACTGGAAACTGAGTGCTTGATATCCTCATTTCTTTAATGTGCCCCAGAAGAGACGAAGGTACCATGGACTCGACAACAGAGTTTGATTTTCATACCTTAAAATGTAAAAGTCCAATCATTCAGCTATAGCAGTATTTAAAGTTTTAATTGTAACTATTATTAAATAATTAAATGCAATTATCATAACAGTATCTATCAAAATAATCAGTGTTGTAGCTCTCTTCCCAACTGCCAAAACTGAGTCTTTAATTTGTTATAGGAAGTACTCAATAGGAATTACCACAGTCACATTAATTTTTATTATAAAGAGAAATCCAGACATAATTTTAAGTTTCTCAAATATTGGTAGACAACTACATCACTATGAAAATATGCTTATCTATTGTGGGAATGTTTAAAACACAGTGTGCATTGCTTTAAAGAGAGTAGTAGAGAAACGAGAGCAAAACAGGAGTGAGGGATTAAGCAGTACAGAATAAAACATTTTCTCTTTTAAAGCTAGAGCATCTTTTTTATCTCGTCACGTAGGTGATTGTGACTGTGCTACAAAGGCCGAACTATACATGAATGAAGATTCTTCCTGCACTGATATTAAACTGAGATGGAGTTCTCTCCCATACAAATCTATTTCACTTTAGAATTCGATATGGATAAAGCAACTTTTATAAACGTTCTGAATGAAGAAACTTAATAAGATTCTGACAACTTTATAAGCAATTGTCACTTCATCAATTTGTAAATTTATAACTTGGTTTTCCTTCTCTTGCCTTCTAGAATAAAGATGTAGCTGAGAATTCTAAGTGTTTTGAATCAGCTCCACAGCGCTGTTGTGGAAAAAAATATGTTGTGGAAAAAAATATGTTAAAAATATAGGCTATTTTCTTGATATCATTAACAACTGTATTACCAACACAAATGTATTCCTTCTTATGTTATATGCTCTGCATATATTTACATATACTAAACCTGTAATAACTGAAATTTGCAAAAATGCCACAAGTTTTGAATTTACCTCTATTAATTCTTTTTATAGGTTGAACTTGCATGAAGAAAGATAAAGTGGGATACCTGGAAAGGATTAAAGAGAGGAACAGTAGCACTGTGCAAACAGAACATAGAGATGAGTTTTGTCTTTCCTATTTACTTTTTAAAGACAGACTTCTATACTGAAATCTCAATGCCTCTGTTAAGCAATGAACAAATTCATCAAGGATTTCAGAAAATCACAAAAATCACAAAAATCACAGACAATCCACACTCCGAATCAATATTTCTTTTTCTGTTAAGTTCTAAAATATTTTTAGCAATTAGTATTACTAATTATTAATGAAATATAGTTCTGCTACCTAACTGTATCAAAAATTCAAAATATGTAATTTTGGTTTTTTATAAATTTTGAATTTTTTTGGCACAACCTATTAGTCTTATGAAGAAACTTGTTTGGAATATTTTAAAATGTATTTTACAGAACTCATTCCTAAAATGGCTCAGATTAACTTTCAAGGTGGGCAAAAAGCAGAGTTTAAAAGTCTGTGTAAGTTCCAGAACACAGGACCAGTGTAATAGCTGCAGAAACGCAAATAAAAATATTAAAGCTTTACTCACTTGGAAATTTTACTTGAAAACTAGAAGCTTTCATTCAACCCATCTTATCTCTTCAATTTTATGAGAGAAACAAAGTGCATCAAAGTCAAAACTGGTGTTAGATACTGCAACCACCAGTTGCTCCCTGTCTTGAGTAAGCACATTGAATCCAGGTGCAGTAACTGCAGATCCGGGGAAATAAGGAAGTGCTATTAAGCTGGAGTATGACTGTTATGTTAAGCCATTTGTATACAAAACACAAGTACAGGGCGATATGTTGATTTTCAGTTTCCTTTTTTTATGTTTCAGCCTTATTCTTAAGGCTTATGATATTGTATATCCTTACAGTGAAGCCAGGGATTGTTTGAAGGTATACAGTAGTCCAGATCCTCTGCTCTCATAAAAAATAATTGTGCTTCTACGCTTTAAGCAACAGAATTGTTTATTTGGGGTGGCAACTGTTAAAATCTGTGTTAATGTCTGAAAACGTACCAGTTCTAAAGTTCTTTTTTCCTTTTCTATAAAAACAATTACATAATCAGAACTGTGTGTTTTTCCATATCCTTACAGACACAGTACTTGTTCATAGTTTTGGTATAAATCTAAGTATTTGTTGCCCTGAAAAGCTCTTTTTGTTGAAGATCCAGTACAGTTCAAAGAATTTTCTTTCTCTGTCAAATAGAATGGGCTATACTGGGCTAAGTGTTTATTACCACCCCCTTTCACTCATGCCAATTAGCACCTACCAGTGAACACAAAGACAGATGGTGATTGTCATTGAGGGCTTTCTGTCAAGAATTTCCCTTTCCTAAGGAGGAGAGGTGGAGAGTGGGGGGAAAGGGAAAGAAAGTTGCATAAAACCTGCTTTGTGTTTTTACACAGAGGGACTCAACAAGGAATTTTATGATGTTATCATAGCTATTTCTAAAATAAGAATTCTATTTAAGCAGAATAAGGGTTCCATTCTTCACCTCATTTTTAAAATTTTGCATAATATGAACCTAAATAGATTTAGCTCAGGTACCTTGGCAAAAATAAAAAAGATCTACAGTATTGTGTCTGACTGCCTTCCAATTACAGGCAGTTCTGACACATACAAAAAATTCCTGATTTCTAGATTTAGAAATGAAACTATTATTTCTACAAAAACTTCATAAATCATTGCATTGCAAGTAGGACTCCAGCCCACTCATGTCATAGTAATGACTGTAATGGGATCAGAAATTTATCCGCAGTAATTAATTACTGTTAATTATAATGAATAGGAACAAAAAGTATATTACACTAAATAGATTTACAACATCATCTTACAGAGTCTACGAGATATTATCAAATAGATAAGATGTAAGCATAATAAAGCTAGATTTAAGTGACACAGAATCATAATTCCTGTATCTTGACCAAACTTCACTTAACAAATTGCTCCTGTGTCTATATTTCACTGTTATGAGGATGCCTTATTACTTTCCTATCTTCTGTGTGATCTTGACGTTTGTTCGCTATTCTTTCTCCATCTGCAACTGAATTTCAATTATGAATACAGTGATATAAACTGTAAAATGTAAGTGTTCTTAGCTCTTTGATTAAGAGTTGATATATGAAAAAATATCTTTTAAATAAAACATCTCTCACTGCACTCTACATCTCAGCATTTGTTCTGCTAAATATCATGTATTGCTACATTTACCTTATCAAGCCCAGATAGTTTGTCAGAAAATAGTTGCATGGATTAAAAACTAAACCCTTGCTTGAATTATTTTAAAAAATACCTCTAAATAAGTTGATAGAGTTACAAAATAAAGATAATATGAATGGAGGGAATGAATCTTTAGCATGCATACAGTTAGAAAAGCCTCATGACAAGGGAGTCAATGTTGAAAAGAAGCTGAGCTATTCAAGATGGAAGAGAAGGAATGTTCATTACTATTTGTATTTGAGAAGACATCTAAGTGTAGTGAAAATATTTGGAGGAACCGAAATTATGTACTGATTACCAGGAGAGTAGAGACTTGTAATTTGTTATTGAGTGGATATTTTTTTTTTCTGTACCACCGAAGAATTCTTCAGAGTTAAAATAGTAGTATATAATTCTTAGTGTATGTATGTATAAATAACCCGTAGTTAGAAATGAGATTTAAAATACTTTACAGTGCCTCAAAATACGTATCCCAGTTTTAAGAGTGACCTTTAGTGAGAATCTGGGAGTGCTGTTAAGAAGTGTATAGACTGTTAAGAGCTGCCTCTGAGAAACAGCCATGATCAGGCTGGGAGCTGGTGGCTTAAAATTAGGGACCAGATCAATGAAGGACATGGTGGTTGGAGTCTACTACAGGCTGCCTAACCAGAAGAAGCCTGTGGAGGAGTCCTTGTTTGAAAAGCAGGAACTGTCATGCTTGCAGGCTCTCATCTTGATCAGGGATTTCAACCACCCAGACGTCCCCTGGGAAAGCAAAATGAGCTACAAGCTATGCCAGAGACTCCTCATGTGCATTGAGAATAACTTCCTGGTTCAGGTCTTATACAGACTGACAAGAGGTGCAACACTACTGGACCTGGTGCTCACCAAAGAGGAGGAGATCATTAAAGAGGTTAAGGCAGGAAGCAGTCTGGGCTGTAGCAACCACGCTACAAAATGACTATCTTGGACTCCCAGAGGGCAGACTTTGGACTGTTTTGTGGACATTGCATGGGAGAGTCCTCTGGGAGGCAATCCTCCCACTGTAAAAGTAGAGCTGGTCAGAGACTGCCTCATGAGACTGAACGTGTACTTGAGAAAAGTCCTGCAGAGAAGGACTTGGGGATCCTGGAGAATGAAAAGCTGACCAGGACCAAGAAGTGTGTGCTTGCAGCCCAGAAGAACGACTGTTATATCCCAGGCTGTATCAGAAGACAGGTGGTCAGCAGGGCAAGGGAGGTGCATTCTTGAGACCCATCTGGAGTACTGTGTCCATGCCTTGGCCACCCAGTACAAGAAAGACATGAAGCTGTAGAACCAGAGGAGGGACAAAAAGATGCTCAGAGGACTGGAGCACCCCTTCAATGAAGAAAAGTTGAGGGAGCTGGGCTGGTTTAGCCTGGAGAAGAGAAGGCTCAACTAATTAAATAAACAGGAGGAAAACTTACTTTTCACATGGTCTGGGAGTGAAATGACAAGGGAGATTGGCTGCAAAGTAAAAGCGAGAGGGTTTAGGTTAGATGTTAGGTGAAAATTCTTTACTCAGAGAATGGTGAGGCACTGGAACAGGTTGCCCCCATCCATGGAGACATTCAAGGCCAGGTTGGATAGGGCTCTGGGCAGTATGATCTGGTGAGTAGCAGCCCTGCCTGTGGCTGGGGGGTTGGAACTAGATAATTTTTAAAGTCCCTTCCAACCTAAGATACTATATGATTCTATGAGAATTCCTAAGGACTTCTCCTAAGGAAATCTCCACTAAGATAAAAGCATAAACTCCAAAAATGAATATGTCTTATTGTAGATATTTCACTGTCAAAAGGCTATAGGGAGGTTGATACTAATATCAGGGTTATGGTAATGTTGTTAGGTAGCAGCTATTTTGATCCTGGCGTGTCTTACTGCAACTCCTTAATTATGTTTATTTACACGGTGAGATGAAGTACACATTCAGTTCAGAAAATATTTTTCCTCTGAGGAAAGAATTTTGTGTTCTTTTAAGGTAAAAGTTGTGCATAAATATCCATTGCAAAGCAGACTAGACTGAGCTATGTGTTGTTCTTAAACACTGCCACATAAAAATTTCTGGAAGCACACTGCATACACATGTATTTACCATTTTATTCCCATTTGTAGAGTGTAAAAGACAGAAATCCCTTAGTTTAGTTTATTTTGTATTCCTTCCCTTGTCATTATTTTATGCCTTTTTTTTACCCACTCCATTATTTTAAAGGCATCTTAGAGAGCTTCTGGTCCTTCAGTGAAATATTCCAGCCTTGGAAATTTGACCTTTTAGGTGTACTTTGCAGAAAAAAAGTAGATTCATAGCTTTTAAGGCCAAAAGGGACCATTCGATCATCAAACCTGACCTCCTGTACAACACAGGCAAAAGAATTTCCCCTCTATTGTGTCCAATAATTTGTCTGTAAACCATCCAGTAACAGGATGTTATATTTTATGAGTAGTTTAGAACTATGCAGGTCTCATTTTAATTTTTCACCAGTGGTTTCAGTTTATCGTCCAAATAATACTTACAACAGAAAATATCTATATGAATATTGCCTGTGCTTTATATAGAATGTTTGCTGAATCTGAGTTAAGCTTATTAATCCACTGGTGAAGCATATGTTACATTACATTTGAGGGGTTACAAATCTGAGTCTTAAAGTTCTCCATATCACAGACTGTGCTGCCATTAAGCTAAATCATTTAATCTCTTTCACAGGCACTCAGTTGCACACACATAATTTACCAAGTTTAAATTCAAGGCTGACTTGATAGTTGTGAACACTGTAAATTTTCTCCCAGATTCAGTTTTTGTAGTCCCATACAGCAAGGAAAAATGAAAAGGCAGTATTAAATCACCTGTTCATATCTATTTACATCACAAATAACTTTTATCTTTTTATAACTTTATTTAGCTTTGATATTTCAGCTGCTTAAAAGTGGGTAGGAAAATGTATACTATGCAATAGTTGAGAGATGTGCTATGGAAATAACAATCTCAACATAGAGAAACAGAAATTAGAACAGTGAAAAAAATAAATAGTTTTTAAAATGTCTGAGGGCACACCAAGTGCTCTACTAAGTCATACTGAAAAATGGCTTCTCTGAAAAGAGCAGGAATAACAACTCTCACTGAAGATTCCAGATAAGTCAAACCTAACTCAAACCTGTTAGCCCAGTAAAAATTGTGAAAGAAAAAATGCAATTCCCAATCTACAGTTATTATCTCATCTAGTAACAGTATATTATATTTTACAGAATGTTCCATTTTCAATGAAATGAATAATACCTACTCAAACTCACCTATTGGTAAATGACTTCTAGAGCACAGGATGTGGAGACTTATAGAACCATTTATTTTTAACATATACCACAGTTGCAAGAAAACCATCTTGAAAAAAAAATGTAAGAAATATAATAGATGTTAACAGAAGGACCCAAATCAGACTCCTCAAAGCTGGCACGTAGTTAGCCACTCACCCTGTGGTTGTCTGAATGAGATATGAACCAGCTAAAGTCACTTGTGGACACACTTCCCGCCTTAAGTCAGGAAGTCATAATTTGCTGCTCTATCAGTGATGGTTAAGGAACTTAAAATTTGTCAAGACATAACGGATATATATGCAATCTAAATTCTGGAGAAAGACTAGACGTTGCCTAGAAGCTAACCACTATTTTATTAATATTCAAATGCATTTGGAGTCAAAGTCTCAAAAGAAAGGGAACTGTAGATGTGTTAGACAGTAATATTAAGAGAGAATTTGCTGACAGACTGGACAGTCTTCCATGAATTTGTAGTATCAATTTGACCTCAGAAATTCAGCATATGGCTCCTTGTAACTGAGAAGACAATCACATCTCCTTGTCACAGCAGATTAATGTAGAATAGTAATTATTCCTACTCATTTTCAACTAACTCAAGGTATAGAATCTGAAACCCGAATTCTTATCTCCAGACATTTAAATTTCACCTGCATAGAATCAGGCTTTAATATACAAGCTTCATGCTTCTTTGTGTATTGTAAATGCTCAAGAGAACGGGGAAGATTAAGAAATATGACAGAGTTTCACGGAACTTTGCAAAGTTTAATGATGACAAGGTCAAATGAGAGGAGATTAGACACTATGACAATCAGCAGGATGGAAAGAGGTAATTAATGTGGAGAATGGATCATCTGAGACGACCACAGCTGTGATAATTCAGAAAGTGTTGGACAAGCACTTAGAAGCAATGAAAAATTAGCAGTGTGTTACTTGGGATGACTGCAGTGGACTGCATGGCCTCCTTCTGTCCTGAAGCATTACTGTAAAGAATTACAGTCTAATACTACAAGAAAAAAGGCAAGAAAAAAAAATAGCAATGCCATGATTTTAGCATCATAGACTCTAATAATAGAGAATACATACAAGACAGCTTGGTAAGTACTTATATTTGTACTATTTGAAGGAATGACAGTGAGAAACTGACCGAAACACAGGCTTGGGAAGAAGGAATTTTCAAGGGTAATCCTGTCTTTCCCAGAAAACTGTGATCTAGCTTGGAGAGAAATCTCTATTTCTTTGGCCTCTTTTCTTTCACCTGTAAAAATCAGAAAATAATGTTTATCTTGACTTCAGGATCAAGAAATTAGAGGTGGCTGTTGAATACTTCGGAAAAGTAAAGTCTCCACTCAAAGGTATTCCTCCTGTGTTATATCTGGTTTTATTAACTAGTCCTTGATTGGACCTAGTAGACAATTTTCAAACACAAAACATTCATTTTCTGAGATGTACTGTGGCCTGCTAGCCTGTCACCAAGGCAATACTGAGGCAGAGTATCCCTGACAGTAAAACAATATGACACTAAACAAATTTTAAAAGGCCTTTGAGATCTTCTTATGCAAGTCAATACATAAAAGGTTAGGTTGTCACCATAAATTGCATACTGAAGTCAATCCCTTTGGTTTTGAGGCTTTTTTGGGACTTTTGTGTTAATATAGCCTTCAAATTAAAAGAACGTGGCAGATTTTTAGAAACATTTATATTCTCATTCTCTTGCTTGGTACCTGTACAATAACTCCATGCAGCTCAACACCTACTTTGAGGATCACAGAATTGTTATTAATGATGTAGGAATTCAAGTTTATAACGCCTATGAATGAGTGTAAATTGCATATATAATTCCCCGAGAGTGGCTTTCTTTGCACCTCCAGCCTCCGTGTCATTTTGAGAGCCAGGTGCTGGAGTATGTTTATGTATAGGGTGTGGGAGTTGCATTCCCAATATCTAATCCTCATGAAGTAAAGTTAAGATTCTGTCTAATTTATTAAGCCTTCCTTCATGTATTCTCCAACAAAGTGTGTTTGTACCACACAGACATAGAAATGTTGCAGTAAAATAATGAAAAAAAAAGAAAAAAAGTAATGGGAATTTGTTGAATAAAATATGCCTGAGCAGTTGTCTTCACAGAAGAGTTTTCGTGTGTGAAACTAATATACAAATTTCTGGCACACTACCTACTTGCAGGTCTGGGCCATTAGCATTTGGAGTTGATGTGTAACTAGTATTCTGTAAAATCACATTCTACCTTACTGTATGCTAACTTCTTTTTGTAGACAAGCCTGGAAAGTTTGACATTTACTCATAAAAAGGGTTTTGGAAATTCAGTTCCATCTGACTTTCTTGAGAAAAATAAATATAACCTGCTATACAATTCACATTGACTTGTTCTTGGCAATTCCTTTTACAATAAATGAATTACTAACAAGACAGTGGGTGCTGGTTTCTTGCCTTCAGGGATTTCTATTTTTATGTTTTTCTAAGCATAGTTTGATTCTTGGCTTTGTAATTAAAAAGAAGGTGACATTCTGAGTTCAGTTTTCATAGAATCAGCAGGCACTGCAGACAGCTGGTAAAACAAAGGAAAAGCTATTTTACCTTTCTTTATAACATGACATTGAGGCAGATCTTTGCATCCATGCAGAGCCCCAAAGTCAACAGAGCTCTTTACAGTCATAAAAAGCTGACTGCAGAAGCACTGTCCCTTTTCTATTTTTATTATTCTTTGTGAGTAATCTCCATACCTGTTGTTCTTTGTTTTACTGTCTGTGGGACAAGTATGCTCTGTGGTGAGTCCCCAGGTTGATGCCATTGGTGAATGTGTTGTAATGAGTATTGGTTTCTTCCCTCTCATTTGAAAAGAAGCACAGAGGTCCTGAGCCAAGGAAATACTTGGGACTGTTCAGGATGAGACATGGGAGCAAAGATCAAAGCACTCCTACCTTTTAATATAGGCTCATCCAGAGACTGCTGGGTGTAGCTGTATTTAACTTCTGCTCCTGTAGAGCAACTGTCACTCTAGGGAAGGACATCTCAAGGTCTTAGCAAAGACTACTAAAAGTTGAGGAGTATATTGTTGTAATTTATTCCATAATGATGATAGTGATTATGATTCATAAACCACCTGACTGGCTAGGAAATACTCTAAGGTGCAGAACAGTGATGATTTCTGCAGAGAATCAGTGCAATTATGTTAGGATAAGTCCCAAGTAGATCTCTGTTTTTTTTTAGGATAAAAAGCCTTTTTCAAGAACAGCCTTTCAGATAGTTTTTTTTCTGAAACTAGCATGTTCCTGTATAACCAAAATACATTGCTAGACTAGTTTTGTCATAAATCAGCACTCCCTTGGCTCACTAGGTATTCATAAGAATATCTATTTTCTGTTAAAACTCATGTATTTCTTGTAAGTGCATGTATTGGTTTTTGGTCTTGAGGAATTGACATGACTTCCTGAATTGTGCCTGATGAAATCCAGGTAATGGTTTCCAGCATGACTAGCTCATCCAATCCATAAACCAGAACATCCATGTCAAATTTCAATACTGAGGATATTAGGATTTACACTGGATTTCTTTGTGCTAAAATGTCTTTGGAGGGGGGAAGGAGGAATAGGGGGACAGAGGATCTAGAAATAGGGAAATTCCATTTTGTTTCATTGAACTGGAAAAAAAGAATATTTCCCTTATATATCCTAAAGGCTTAAATATATATTACATGCATTCTCTCACTCAACAGCCAAAAATATGCTAAGTAATCAGTCTCATATCATACCTATGAATATATATTACGCAGTCCAAATGATTAATTCAGGTTATAAGAAATATCTAAATTACATTAATACCCAAGCTACGTGAATTACTTGTTTTATAAATATTATTTTATTATCATTTCAATGGCAGTAGATGGAAATATGCTGTATATATTTTCCAAACTAAAACAGTATCTTTAAAAAATACTGAAGTCAATGTATTTAAACCTATGCAGACTGATTCCCAAATATGCAACAGTACAGTAAAAGGATACCAAATTAAACAAATAAGAAGCTGAACTAAAGTTTGGGATAAAGGATACTCAAGACATAAGGCAGTTGAGAACTTTGGTTTACATCACCTGTGTCCAGATAAAACAAACAGCCCACTGACTTTGCTTTTCTTTCAAATTTGGAACAACTGAGAAATGCATATGCTTACATGTATTTTAACATGGAAATATTCAAAGAGTTTGTTCCATACTAAGCTAGTTGTGTGTAATGAGAAACAAATCCATAGAGCCAACTTTTGTTATTTTTCTTTGTTACTAAGCACACTATACTTAGTTTTAGCAGATAAAGAAATCACACTTATTTTTATTTTCTGTTTTGGCTTTAGGAATCATTACTCAGCTGACAGTGATCAAAGACTGAAAACTGGCTTATTCCTAAAATACGTCATGAGTCATTGGCTCATGTGGATGTAAATGAAAGCATCTTAGCCTGTTTTCATACAAAGAAATATACTGTTTCTCTGACACTAAAAATGTGAACTGTGAGCATGATGTATATAATCTCTTATAGTGGAATTGCAACAGTGCTTGTTCGTAAAAACAAGTATCAAATGATTTCTGCAGTATTGCCCACTGCATAGAAGACTGGACACTGGCACAATTCTCACTGAATACAGACTAAGCCCTATGAATACTAAGCTCGCCAAGTTATGTACTTTCCTGCCAGTGAATGAAGAAACAGAGAACCATTATTTTCTTCTCATTCGCACAAACTCCATCAAATACACAGCATACACAGTGTAATTAATGTTGTTCTGATTTATGTCATCAACAGTAGCAGAATATGTGCAGAATGTTATGATAAATGAACTGTTATCATACTTTATACTGAAAATATTCTTTGTACAGCAAATCAAAGATCTAACAGGTTGTACTCCAGACCTGGTTATAGGATTTCTATTAAGTCATGTCTCTAAACTAAACATCAGCCTCTGGCTGCCTCTTAGAATGAGCCGAATAGTTTTATACAATGGGACACTTGTGCTTATGGAACACTATTAATACTTGAACACCATGAGAAGTAGAATGTTTTTTTTTTTTTCTAGTTTCTTTTTTACTGTACAAGATAGAGATGTCTTAAAAATTCAAATCCATTTTCGACTTTGTACTAGACATGCTGTAATCCCATAAAAGCTGACCAAAATGAAGGCATTTTAATTCTAGGAGAATTCAGAAGTCAAAAGCCACTTCTCTAAAAACAGATCAAAGGGTGTAAAGCTTTGGTAATCTCACAATTTAGAGTTTAAAAAAAAAAAAAAAAAAGCTTTTATGAATAAAATAGTGGGTTTGTTCTGATATAAAAGCAAAATTCCTGTCCAGACTGGAGATATTGTTAAAGACTTCCACCATCATACGTAAGTGAAAATGAATTACAATAAAGACATATAATTTTTTTTTGTAATTTGATTGAAGACATACTAAAACTGTTCTACTTTTAATACAATAATTTGGTGGAATTCTAATATTAGCATTATTTTTTTCCCCAAAGAGTTTTAGCTTGAAGAAATAAGTGCATTGACATTTTAAGGTACTGTATTGGCCATACTTTATGTTAAAGACTGTATTCTAGAAATAGACAACTGACACCAAAAAAGATTAAGAGTCATTTGAAAAAGGACCACTTCCCAGTAGGGAATCTTATAAATCTCTTGTAAAATTATATTTATACTGTCCTGCCTGATACTAGCAAGAGTAAAATTTCTGAAGGAGCTATTGTAATCTATCTGCCAAGTGGAAAACTGTACCTCCAAAGTACTAATTAGACTGTTATCATAACTTACACAAACTCTGAATCCAAACTGAGGAATCCACTGGGGCTAGTAGATTGCTCCTGATCTCCTGTTCACATAAATCTAACACTAATGACTATGTTAACAGAGCTCATTTGCTGAAATGCAAGTCCACACCACATGTGCAATTTAACTTCAGAAGGTACTCCCAAAAGCAGGAGTAAAATGTTGAGAGGGGAGTTCTTTTCATGGCAGTTGGGATCAATTAAACAGCTTGTCGAAATCAATCAGTGTGTTACACATTTACACGTGAAAAGCATTCTTCAAGAATATTTTGTAAATAATATAATTAAACAAAACTTCCTAAGTAACTTTCTACTGAAGGAGGAAATTGAGGTTCTTAAGAATACAAGTAACTTCATATAGGTTTATATACATATATACCTATATATCATGCGCACAAATGTTTGGGTTTTTTTTGCATTTGTAGGAGATACATATGTATGCATGCAGGAAAAGAAAGACATAGAGAAAAGTGGCAGTGCACAGACTTCAGATGAGAAACATTTCTTTGAAAAATATTGATAGGAGCCCAAGTTAACTGTTACTTTGAAGTAGACCCAGCTAGACCTTTCCCATTTAATGAGCTCCCTGAAGAAGACCGCAAGGCTTTTAAAAATCAATAAATGCTATACTTTTATAAGAAAGAAAACTAAAATGTATTAGTTCTTTCTGTACAGAGAAATGTTTTAGAATTCTTTTTATCCAAGACATGCAGAAACATTTATTTGTGCACCAGCTTCACCTTTCCCCGTGTTTCCTCACAGGTGGAAATTTACTTTCATACAATACTGTAATTAACTCAATGATCTTTAAAATTCAGTAAACTTTGTACACCCTTGTAGTCCCCAGGGAGTTTCTCATGTTGTTTCATCTAAATCTTGGCTGCTCAGTCCCTGCTTTTTACAGCACCTTTATTTTATCTGAGCTCCATTTCCCCAGCCCCCCAGTCAGAAGACTTCTGTCACTGTATGAAGTCTCTGATATTTTCTCTCTTTGCCAGGTGATTTCATCTCATCTGATTTTCATGAAACAGGAAAATATACAACCAGAAATAAATATAAAACAAATCTCACCTGTCAAAAAGACTAAAATGTGTAAGACAATATTTTAGAGAATAGAGACTGAGGAAGAAGAGGGGGCTTTAGATGGGTCATTATACTTCCAAAAAACAATACGCAAGCGCTAAAATAAATCCTTGTATCTGTTCAAAAGAAGATCATATTCTTTCTTACAGGGGATCAAATCCTTCTGTAGACTGTTTTCTTCTTTTTTTTTTTCCTAAGACAATTAAATGGTTATTTCCAGGCACTGAATATAATTTAAACTAGACGTCATGGTGAACAGATGATACAATAAACCTTCTGTATTCAGTGATCTGTGTTGTTTCCTCTTCATTCTTCATGAAGAATTTTCATTGCTGCTTCATATACCTCCAGAGCTTTCTTCAGCAGAAAATGACCTCAAAATTGGTCCAAACGTCATGGACGTAATGAACTTCAACAATCCTACCATTTTTAAGCAACCAGAATGATTCCACAAGATTCTTACTAAGTGGCACTGAGCCATTTGTTATGAAAGAATTATGAATTTATGAGATAACTTTGAAAATAATATTTAAAAACAAACCAAACAATACTGTCTCTGAAACACAGATGCTACATATATGTTACCTGCAAAAAGATACAGAAATTGACAACTGGTGACCTCCTGATCCTGAGCCCAAAAATTGTAATTGATTACTCTAGTAGTCTAACCAAGCAATAGGAATCCTAGTTTCTCTTACTAGCATTTCAATCCCATAATTTACGGGGAAGAAAACAACCAGCATTTTTTTTTTTCCACAACAAGCATAAAGTAGATGGGAGTTCCATACTAAAACTCAGCAGCTACTGCAGAGGCATTGCTAGATTTTTTCTCTTGTCCTCAAGATACTTTATTAGGTATCATCAATCATAATTTCTTCAGATCAAACATTATTAACATGGTACTATTCCAAACAATACTAATGAATAGTAATGGAGAACTTGCCAGCCTCCAAAGAAAAGTCATGGTATTGTGATGATTTACCTGATATAACTGATGTGCAGCAACATTTGTCTTCAATCTCTTGTCCTGTGACAAGTGTGAGGTGATTTACATTTCTTTGGTCCTCAACAAATATGTGATGGGAAAAGATAAGGATAATTTGAACTATTTCACATTTGCCACAAACCAAGAGAACACAAATGGAAAGTTACAGCATGTTGATTGCTATTCAGTAATTTGATATCTCCATGGGAACATGTGCATGTGCCTAAGCCCATAATTCCCTATCTCTTGAAATGAGATAATAGTCCTTCTCCCACCTTTCCTCTTTATCTTAGAGGACTGTGTATTCATCAGGCCTCAGGGTGTCTCATATTAAGTGACTTATTTGCTGAAACTGTTTATCCTATGTTAATAAAGGAAGTTCAATTAATGATGTCTACTTGTCTTGGTTTACTCATTCAGATAAAAATACAGGACTGTTGCCAGCTAAAGATGTTTCAGTTTCCAAATATTATCATGTGATAAATCATGCACTGAACATGGGATACACCATCTGCAGTACTTGACACTCACAGTTTGACCATTCAACATTTTGAATTTTTGTTTAAAGCACTGAATTCTTCAGGATGTCCTTTATGAAATAATAAAGTATAGAGATAGAAACTAGGTAAATTTTTCAGACAATTCTCTGTGCATAATGATGCCCTGTTATGTGCTACGTGTAACAGAACTATAGCAATTTTTGAGAGGACTTCATTTGTTCTCCAAATTATTTAAAAAGCAAAATAATTTTTGCCAATTACAAAAACAAGTTTCACACTTCATGAATTAAATTATTAAATATATCTAGAGAACTCTAAAAGAACAAGTGCTTTTTTGTGCATAAAATAGCCACTTATGCTATTTTTGTAAGACTTGGTTGCTAATAAACCATTCTGAAGAACTTGTTCCATTCTGATTTAAGTCAGTGAAAGGAAATTGGCACCAGGACAAAAGACAGCTCATGAGCAGACACCTTCTGTAGTAGCCTCTTCCATCAGTTCAAAAAAAAAGGGTAAAAGCAATGAGACCAGACAGGAAGCTTGCCACATACCATGTGCTATTCTTGGTGGAAAAATACATTCCTGGCCTTGGCATCAAATTATCACAGCAGTAAATCTTAATCTGTGTGTGGCCAGAGAGTCCTGGCTGCAAGCTTAGGATGTTTTAGGAAGACAGGTAAAAGCTTGGAAAAAAAAAATGGAATATAGCTTTTTTGTCTGAATATTCATACAATTATAGACATTTGTTGTGGATTAACCCAGCAGGCAGCAAAGTACCACACAGTTGTTCCCTCACCACCCCCTCTCAGTGGGATGGAAGAGAGAATTGGGAAAAGAAATGAAGTGGAAGTCACGGGTTGAAATAAAAGTCTATTTACTAAAACAGACAAGGAAGAGAAAAGGAAAATAATAGAAATGATAATAATTAATATCTTCAAAACCAGCAATGTACAGTGCAGTTTATCAACACTTGCCAACTGATTCCTAGCCAATCCCTGAGCAATGTCTGCCCCCTCAATAATCTCCCATTCTTACAAGATATCATATGGTACAGAATATCCCTTTGGCCAGATTAGGTCAGCTGTCCTGATTCTGTTCTCTCCCAGCTCCCTCCTTGTGCCCCCTCAGCCCCCACTTGCTGTCAGGACAGTACAAGAAGTTGAAGCATCTTTGTCTCTTTACAGCCACTGCTCAGCAACAACTAAAACATCAGTGTGCTATCAGCATTGCTTTTCCTCTCAGAGCCAAAACACAGCCATACCAGAGACTATGAAGGGAAAAAAAAAAAAAAAAATCAACTCTGTGCCAGATGAAACCAGGACACTGTGTTATAAAAATATTAAACACTGATCAGGTAAACCCCGTTGAAGCTTTAGATAAAAATGCTGACTGAATGAGCAGCCTGTGTCTGGCCCCTGTGCAGACAGAATGCACCATTCCCTCCAAAACGAATTAGCATATTTCAGACTAAAATTAGAGAAAAAATGAAATTTACCTTTCAACATCTACCCACACTTGAACACATGGCCTGTAAACAGGGGGCACATCTCTCTAGTACTGCCAAATGTGCAATGGAAATCTAAATGAAACAGAAGGAGGCAGTATGGCCTCTGGTGAGATGAAAAACTGGGAGAAGGCAAAACAATATGAGCAGGACATGAAAGGTGTCACGTGAACCTTGATGAGCTAAGAGGGTTGAACTGAGGAGCATGGTTTCAGCTCTGTATCTGTGCTTTGCTTTTACCACTGTGTAACTCCGTGCAAAATATGAGTGTTGTTGAATCTTACTCATGCAAAGCATAACAACCTGTGACTGCACACAGTTAATAGATGGTTACCTATGGTGGTAGATGCCAGAATAATGCTAGTTCAAACTTGTTAACAACTGAGAAAATTGTCATGTAATGGAGCTGTTGTTCTAATCATTCTGCTTCTTGAAATGTTGACACTACACATCCAAAAAAAAAAAACCTGTAAATATGAATTTTCAAAAGTTATGAAATAAGAATGATTCTGTTTCATTTTAAGTATGATGTGATCTTAAAATATAAAACTACTATGTAGCAAGGGACATATATCTACAAGATATTAACTTTACACAAGTAAACTGAGCATTAATATTTCTGGAACTACCAAGGTGTATTGTTTTAATAATCTTATTTTATCACATATTTATGTTTAGCAAACACAGTGCAGAAGTGACCATTATTATCTTGACCTGCTATGGATTGATTTGGATTTGCTGTTTTTCCACGTGATGACACTTTATGAGAAGTCTACAAAGCTACAGTTAGATAAGAATGGCAATATCATCTTTCCAAAAGTGCAAAACAGCTGCTGTGCTTTCACAGATGATGTTTCATGCCAAATCTAGCAAACAGCCCTGTTTACTACTACTAGATCTTCTGTGAACTATCCTGTCCTTACACCCAGCAGAGTGCAGAAAAACAAGTTATCTTTTTGCTTTACCCAGATCCTCATGCTAAAAATAATTCAGTAAATGCTTGGAGGTATGAAAAATCTCACTGAACTTTCATCACTGGTCATGGACCCTCATCACTGAGAGATGAGGAAGAAGGTACCATAAGACTAAGACGGATGGTTATTCTGACCTGTTGTAGACTTCCATTTCAGAAAGGAAATAATTAGCTTTGGAACTTCTCAATAGTAGACCTCAGTGAAATGACTGACCTTTAAGAAGTCCCCTGTTACAATGCTTTACAAATACAGGGTTCAAACACAAATGAAGAACAATGCAATCCTTCCACAAACAGGAGGTGTGGCATTTTAACTTAAATACAATTAACAGACCATGAGCATAAAACATGTGCAGATTTCAGTTCCTCTAGATTGTGACACTATGTCATTAAGATTTTAACACTTGTGTCACCTTAAATGCTATTCAAAGTCTATTACAAAAATGTAATCAAAGTAATAATGATTTTTTTTGAATGTTCTGAAAATAGATATTACATACTTCTGAAAATATTTCTCAATCAAGATAGTTTTGTATAATGTTAATTATCATATACATGCAAGTTTGCTTTTTTCAATATCCTTCCCATTAGGAAATTTTAGCTGTCATATAACACCACAGGGACTGTATTTTTGTTGGTTTTTTTTTTTTTTTTTTTTTTCAAATGCATCTTTTTAATGTATAATTCCCAGGAAAGGATGGAGAACATGTACAGAAACATTAAAAACTTTTCCTCTTTAAAACTCTATTCATAATAGAAAATAGAAATAAAAAGAATACATTAGATTAGAACAACGTGCTCTTGGATATGAAGGCTGTAATTACAGATCACACGCTTTGAGAAGTGAAGCCATCAAAATGCATGTGACAAAAAGTGTTTACATTCCACTGTTGACCATGAAGGGCAATTATTACTTAATAAAGTCAATTAACTGCAATACCAGGGGAAAAAAAATACTTGTAAAACACATATTAGATTTTATGATTTAAGTCTTATCACCATAAATGAAAATTCCCAGTAATATGAAAAGGAAGCATGACAACTCAGAAACTCCAGTAACTTTGTGTGTACAGGGAGCCCTGAGCCCCCTCATCCTGGGGTTGCCCATGGAAAATTGTGATTATTACTCCTGGTAGTCTATCAACAGCCAAAAACACTATGTTGCAGTGCACACTACAGACTGAGTGGGGTTAGAGGGCTTGTTACAGAATGCTGGGGGAAGCATATTTAGAGATTGCATAAAATTTAATGCAAGATATATGAATCGAATTATGCAAGTGTGTGAGAAATTGTGGAATATTTTGGAGAAGGACCAAAGATACAGAAAAGAATGCACTGTCGTAATTTGGGAATCATTGAGGGAAAAGGGGAAAAATAAAGTCAGAACTGAAAATAAATGACTGAGCTCTGCACCTGATCATAACAGTGTATGTTATCTTCCTAATAAATCCTGTCTGCAGTGATCTATTTTGTAAGTGTGCTCTCTGTTCTGAGTGGGCTAGTGTGTAAAAGCTAGTGAACTTCAAGCTGGACCAGTGACAAATATGATCATCTGCCAGAATGGAACAACGAACCTCTAGCATTTGTGTACCCAAATTATCAGGAAATGGGGATTCTATTGGTCATCTCCACCATTTGGAGAAGAGAAGGCTCCAGGAAGACCTCATTCTGGCTTTCCAATACTTGAAGGGAGAATATAAACAAGATGGGGAACAGCTGTTTATGAGAGTGGATAGTGATAGGACAAGGGGGAATGGTTTTAATCTGAGATGGGCTGTTTAGGTTAGATATTAGGAGGAAGTTCTTTTTTTTTTTCCTTTCTTGTTTACACAGAGGGTGATGATCCACTGGAACAGGTTGCCCAAGGAGGTGTGGATGCCTCATCCCTGAAGGCATTCAAGGCCAGGCTGGATGTGGCTTTGGGTAGCCTGGTCTAGTGGTTGGTGACCCTGTCCATGGGAGGGGGGGGTTGAAACTAGATGATCATTGTGGTCCTTTTCAATCCAAATTCTATGATTCTATTATCTACTGGATGAGCCATCTAAGACTGCTGTAGAATGATCTGTATTTCATAGGCATGTGTGTGGAGTTATCTATTGAAAATTCACATTCAGCTGAACCTTAGAACATAAAGCTACAGAAGTTTTACATTCACTGAACTAGTGGATTTAGCAGTCTCTAACACTTAAAAATATTTCTAAACCTTTGCAGCTTGAAATAATGACTCACTAGCACAGTATGTTTCTAGCAGACACCCACATTCAGAATCATATGCTTCATTTTAAAATCCCCACCCTCTATCTCCACCCACATAACATAGTTAGTGGAATCCCTTGGAAGTCCTCTCTACAAAATTATGACACATCTTCTACCAGAAGACATTAATTTTATATTGCAAAATTGCCCTACGAGGATGTAAAAATTTGTATGTTGTATACTTGAATAGAAATTCTGAAGGGAGAATCAGGAGTGTCTCTACCATAACATTGTCTGTCATCCATAAAATTGTTGAGAGGAAAAAGTGTTCCTCAAATTGCAAGTAATTAATTTTTTTTATTTTTTTTTTTAAACTTCTGCCTTCTGCCATATGCCTGTGATAGTGTGTTGAATTGCGATCATCACTATCAAGCTACACAAATGACCTGGTGTTTCACTTTGCTCACATCTTTGAGTGTACTCTGGCATTTTCAGAAGCCATTCCTATGTAAACACTGAACTCTATTTTCACAGTTCTATTAAGTTTTTGAGACTTAAGTAGAAAATTCCATTTCACCTGAAGTTGATGACATCTACTGTCTTTGTAGATGTTCAGCAGAAAAGTGAGAAAATCTCTAATTATATATACTAGACAGCTTCTTACTAAATTATAACAGATGTAGTCAGATGCAAACTATGACCTCATTTCTTAGTATTCATTTCAGGATGAATTAACTACATTCAGCCCAAAATCCAAGCAAAACAAATATGCAACTATCCACAAATGTACCCAGAAACATACACCAGTTGACAGCAGCTCACTCAATGGTCAGGAGCTCCCCAAAGATAATACATACCTCACCTCATAACCTGGAGAGAGATGAGAGGAAAAACATTCCATGGATTTGCCAGCACAGATCATCCTTCAGTTTTAGGCAATGTAAAAGCTAATTTTATTACTAGAACTTCATGATATGCTTAAACATTGAGAATGGAAGTCTCTTTTCATGCAAATGATAATCACTAATCATTCAATTAACAAAACATAATCACTGTTGAACATATTTAAACTATATGTTTTAGTCTGTTTAAGTTTGGAAATAAGTAGTTGTGTGGGTAATTAATTGATTTAATATATTACTACAGTCAGACTAAAATTCTTAGATTTTGCAGTGCTTAAGTTGGCTGATACAGGAGTGACTCCCAAATCTAAATGCTAGAATCAATACCTTCACATGTATTTGGATTATGTTCTTGAACATTTTCATATTTAATATCTTGAGACTTACTTGTAAATGAATTGCAAAAATCTAGCTTAATCCAACATCGTAATTGGAAGTATTGAGCTGGAATTGCAGAAAATTCTCTTGTTATTCAGCTTTTACCCTGTATGAATATAGAAAGTCAATACTGTGCCTGACAGAGTACTAAATATGTATTTCAGATGAAGCTAACGATGGGGCAGGAATCATTATGAATTCTTGATTAGGTGTTTGCAAAAACCTAAATAGCAGTTTATCATCTCCACTTTGAAAAGTTACAGATTAGATGTATTGTGACAACCATGGAGTCCCTTAAAGACTACTGAATCTTAGTGGAAAGTATTCAGGCACTGGTAGAAATACAAGACTCCAAGACAGACTTCAGTAGACAGGAAACACCACTGTGTGTTAATGTTAGTAGTACTTTATAAACTCATCAGATACATTACAATAACTAACAGAAATTGGATCAAGTTAATGACTTATAACAAAATCCAGACCTTTTTTCCTTTAAGTTTCAGAGCTAGAGCCTCTTTTTACTCTAAATGTATGCTGTGGGATCTGCCAAAAGCAGAAGATACATTCTACAACCATGGAAAAATGTCAAAAAGGGAAAAAACTGTTAAAAAAAAAAAGATAATCTACATGAAAATGTAATACAGTAAGTCTGCACTGGTGAAAAAAATATGTATAGTTTGCATGTTAAATCTTTTTTATTCTTACAGTAACAGCTCAAGACTGAGTGAAAGCAGGAACTGATTCATAATAAACATATAAAGAAATTTCCAAGCTTAAGCTGTCACACAACTGTGAAGTTTTCCTTTTCCTCATATTTTGTTTAATGTAATGTAGTACTCTTTACATTAACCTCTGCTCTCACTATGTGCAGTAAAGTAAGAGTATCTTTGGTGTTACTAAACATAGCACTATATCAAAACATTTAATCACAACAGTATCAAGTCAAATTCTTTACTAAAACCTCTCAGAAAACAGTACTGAAAGCTGTAAACCTGTAAAGAACCATAAGTGAAGGCATAAAGTGACAATCACGATTGCTGGATCTTATGAAAATATAGCACTAGAACTGCAGTTGTTTATTTGAGAAAGCATGAGAACTAAAGCAAAGCTCTGAGATGTTTCTGTCCCTTCGACTGTTTAAAGTTTCAGAAGCAACAGCATAAAGAGGAAACAAAGAATGCAACTGTATAATCAACAAATAGAGTAGTGTGGTTAGATCGGTATCCACAGATAATAGATCTAGAAAGATTATAATTGAAAAATTATAATGGAAAACAGATGGAAAATGCTCACCTGTGTTATAGGCTTGCAGAAAAAACTCCAAAAGGAGCAATCTCCAGGAAAAGATCCTTCCCCAGTGGCAGTCAGCCCTTAAGTTGGGAGTCTAGGAAAGGTGGAGCCAGGCTCCACCCCTTCTGGTCACACAGGGGAATTGCCTTCACCTTTGCACCCACAGCTGACTCAGTGCTCACTTCAGGTGATCAATAAGAGGTTCAGGCCACGATTCCACAGCATACAACATCACATTTTTTCTAGTTTCCAGTCTAAGAGCTTCTGCTCAGTTCTTGAAGATAAGGATAAAACCAAAAGACAGCAAATCTCAGTGATTTCAGTGCTAAACTAATACCAAATTGAAAAAACAAAAACAAAAACAAACAAATAAACAAACAAAAAAACAAACAGGTGGCTCAGCAATTTTTAGGTATAAAAATTTTGGCACCTTTTTAGATTTTTAATGGAAAAATGGAGACTGCTCTGATATGAAATAAATAAATAAATTTGCCTTCATCGGTTACTATTTAAAGCAATGATTGTGTTTACATTCATTTATGCGCTGACTTTTAAAATCTAGAAAAGTCAACAAAAAAGTTTGGCTACCGTGTCTGTCACTATGGAAAAAAACGTAAATGCAATCTGAGATACAAGTTCAGAAAGGATTCCTGATAGCTTGATAGTTCTGATATCTTTCGATATGCAAATTATATCTACTACATTCTGGTACACATTATGATGCAGAACCCATAAATATTGACAGACTTTTTCCACATCACTAAAAGGTGCGTTATTACTATCTCCTCTTCCTAGCCAGAATTTCGCATAAAGTCAGAGCTGAATGAGACTTCAGTATTATAAAGCTTTTGTTTCCAATTATACTTTGAAGTGATGTTGTTAAATGTAACATGACTGAATGGATCCATGTGAGAGAAAACTGAGACACCTGGATGGTGATAGAAATCTACAAAATATTTAGATCAACTGCAGTAACACTTAATGTAGCCATTTTGCACCTTTGGAGGATATACAAGTTGAAAAACAAAAATGGATGACCAAAAGTATGTATCAACAATTTAGAATGTCTTCGCTTTTGATAAATACGGTGTATTTCATGAAATATTCATCAAATATAAAAATATCTTTAAACTCCAGATGTAAATGTACTCATTGCAAATTTTGGCAATGACTTGAGGCATTCTAGGATCTAGACCTAACAATTTTGTGAACAGAAATGTGAAAGGATTGGAAAATTAAATAAAACAACTCTTTTAGGAAACCTTTAGAGGTGTCTGATATGCTCATGTATATTTAACAAAGTTTAAATATAATTTTAGAGTTGTATATGATAGAAGGTGCAGTACTTGATTACATCTAAGCTCCAGAATTTCATTTTGTATTTTGAAAAGAGAAAATACTTCATTTGTTTGAAACTACTCTTGTAACTGCAAGTACTGGAACAGACAAGCGCAAACTGTTTTTTTTCCTAAGAACAAATTCTAAAAACTTTCTGTTAAAATAATAAAATAATAATAGTTGTAATAGTAAAAACATCTTTCTATCAATGGTTTGAAAGCAAGTTCAATAAGGAGCAGAGTTCTGCAGCTGGGGAGGAGCAACTCTACCAGATGAACTGATCTTCCAGTGCCAGAGGACAACTCTTCTACACAGGACATCAGCTGTCACCAGCATCTTCACAGCACAGGACAGCAGGAGGTCTCAAGTCATCCCCCTCTTGTGTGTACCCATTACTACATGGATAAAAACAGCCCAAGAACTGTGGCCTTCAATTAGAGTCTTGTCCAAGTATACTTCTGGCTTTTAACTGCTTGGTTTTGATCGGTCTTGATGATGTGAGAAGATTGAGAGGATTTGAAGTATTGCTCTCCCCAGACAAGAGCTAAAGCAGAACTCATCTTATACATACAAGCATAGTATTAGTGGCATTCTGGAAAGGTTTTGGTAAAGACTGGAGCAATATGCAACTGACACTACTGAAAGAATTAGGAAGCAGAAACCACTCTCCTTTAAAGAGGGGACAATATGGGGGAGATTTGAGGTTTGGAAAAATGCTATACATGCTATACTTCCTTCATCTGTGGTAGAACAATACCTTCTGTATTGTATTCTACAATATCTGGGTAAGAACAATACCTTGATATGATAGAGTGATAGAGGACATATCTACATCTCTGTCATGCTGGCTGATGAAGTCATGCAAAATTGTTGTGCCTGAAGACACATTAGTGGAGGAATATATAGGAGAATATGAGTGGGTTTTTTTTTTTGTTTTGTTTTGTTTTGTTTTTTAATTTTCTTTTTCATTCTTTTTTTTCTTTTTTTTAATTTCTTTTTCTTTCTTTTTCTTTTTTTTTAAGCAGTCTTGAAGATTTTCCTGTTAAAAACAAGAATAAAGAAAGCAAATATGGTAGTTTACCAAGTGATTATTTCAGAGTGGGAATAATAATAATAATAATAAAATTATTATTTGGAAAAATATACAGCATTCAGACATCCTATACTGGGGTAAAAGTAACACTAGCTTTCAAACACGGTTTGCTTTTTTATTTTTTTTATTGCTCCTTACATATTTGTAAAGAGTAATGACTATTATTGGAAGGAATTGACATGATCTTTCCATATTTTTAAAGGCAAGCTCTCCCATTGACTTTGGCACAGTTTCTTTGTAGAGAAGGGATGCTAGACTGGGCCTACAACAGCTTGGTATTACTTAGGATGTGATTTCCATTACTGCAGTTCATATCTCTCATCTACAAAAAGTAGTTTGTTCCCTAATCCTAATTAATAGTTTATAATGACAGTATGTATATTCTGTGGCTTGGAAATATATTGAAACATACACAAAACTACCTCTAATTGATTTCATTGTACATGAGTCATGAAACATTGTGCTCTTAGACCTGCAGTATTTCTTCAGCAACTCACTGCTTTTGCCATTTTGTGCTGCCACAAGCTCATGATTGTTAGTATTTGAGACAACTGATTTATACCTTTCCCATTATACATATATGTTCTGAAATTAGGTCTTTAACTGTAAGGCAGTTAACTTAAAGGGAAAGTGCTGAGAGTTGGATCAGCCTGGTAGTTGTACCAACAGTGATAGAGGAAAGCACTGAGGGATAGGAGGAACACATTGGCTGAAGTATGAAGTGCTAGTGTAGTACCATCACTGCAAAGAAGCTGGAAATACCTCATATTCTTTACCTTAACTTAGAAACTGTGATAGATCACATAATTCTACCTGGTAATCTGTTTCCAGTTTAACAATATACAATGGCGAGCTGGCTTACTTTGAAAAATCTTCTGAGCACCGTGCTTAAAGTTAGAGCTTTCATTAAATGCTTTGATGACTAAAGTCAAATGACAGAGTCTCAAAGTCAAAACTATATTGACAAACTTTTTATTCAAACTTTTTTTTTTTTTTTAGTCCTAATTTATTGGCAGATAAGAGCTTCTCAAGATTTCATGATACAAAGTGATACAATAAAAAGGCAAAGGTGTATTTTCAAGATCATGCATCATCCTTGCGCTGATTTTCATTAGCCTTTTAACACTGAATTAGCCACTACCTACTATGTCAACAGACATTCGGAGCTACCATTAAATGGCTTTTTATTTATTCAACTTCAGCTTGAGAGGTGGAGAGGCCTGTTTTCTTGAAGGCTTTATTACAAAGAATGTTAAAGTGAGTTTTAAAATGTTTCACCTGCTGTAGAGCTGTTGAAGGCCAATAGAGAGTTTAAACTTTCTTGCTTTGGTTTATTTATACAAGGTAGGAGTATTTTAAGTCAGTGTTGATCTGCGTACTCACACTGTATTTTTTCCCTTTATTCCACAACTTTATTCCATACCTGAGACTTCTTGCTTTTTCTGTTTGTTTTTCAGGATGACAGTCAGTATGGTTAAAAAATGTGAAAAAATTTGAAAGACAAAGGCCAGTTGGAGACCAAGTGAAACAGGCTAGAATAAGAAGACTCTTACGTAGCAAAAGCACAGTCCTTATGTCCTATTTATATCTTCCTTTCATCCCCAGTTAGCTGTGGATGATTTCACTTGGAATATCTTCCTGAAGAACACTTGTGAGAAGATAGGGAGATAAGCATAGTATCTTTGGTTTCTTTTAGTCAAGTAAATAGCTGTAGGCTTAAACTGACAAAATATAGATGACACAAATTTCATTTTTGATTGTTGACCTTTCAGTTTTGATTTTGACCTTTCATTTTTGATTGTTTTCAGTCTTCTATTCTTCACATTTCCTTTTCAATGTAAGGAAATTTTAAGTGGATTTTTAGAATGGGGAGGAAAATAATCTTGTGTGAAGAGGTGCTAACTTATTTTTTAAGTGCTTTCCCTATTGTTCTGAAGGTAATCCAGGGTCTATCAACCATTTAAAGCTACACACAAATGATATGGTTACAGAGGAGAGCCCAGTGGTCTGAATCCTCAGAAGTGTTTAAATTCTTCATCTTTGCTTTCACAGGTTTCAGTCTTGATTTGTATCAAGTGAAATCTACTTGACATAATGACAAAAATAAATGTATCTTTTTAAACTCAAGTGAATTTGGCAAAAGAAACAGAAGAGTGAGATGAATTGAGTCCTGCCTTATAATACATAGGGGAAAACCACTCTCTTTTGCTTAGTGCATAGATTTAGCAAATAGTAGTATATTGGTACATTTGGTACAAAAAGAAAAAATCTTGTTGTTTTTTTTTTTATACAGGACCAAGTGATGACAAGAGAAGTTCTTTTGCTCATAGAAGAAAAAATAATGCAAAATATGGAAGCCATTAAGTAGTAATAAACTCATGACAGTGATTTGGGATTTTTCAGTTATTTTAATTATCACTACATTATTCTTTTCTGAAGTGTCTTTTTTGGACTTCAGCACAGGAATATTAGTAGAGAAATGCTACTGTGTTTTAGTTGTAGAAAGATATCATATGAAGTAATTGAATAATTGTGTACAGTACTGGGATTTGGAAGGGATGTGCAAATAATCACCCAAACAGGAAGAGAAAAATTCAATTTTAAATATTCAGAGATTGGGTATTCTTGCCCTAGAACAGCAAAGCAATGAAGCATAGTTGCTCAGTGCATGGGAGAGTTCCCTTGGAAGTCAGTGAACTTTAAGCCGTACAGGCATTAAAGTGCTCTTCTGTAGTACCTGCCATCCTACAGGATAGCTGCATCAAGCAACCGCATTTCAGAGAGCACTTGCTCCTAGAGTTAGCTTTAATAACGTGACCTGTTAGAAGATAGTGGAATGTGACAGTTGTAATCCACTGCAAGACCATGTCATGGTGAAAACTGACTCTTAGTGGCATATGAATGTACCGACGGTTCAGTTCTGCTCTATCACAGTCACATTAGTGTGCACATGCTGTTTCAGTAAGCATCATCCAAGTCACGTATACTTAGCATTGCAACCTCATTTGACTTCCAGCACAGGCTAAATTAATTCATGAGCTGTATTTAAGTTCAGGTGAAGTTTGTGAAACTGAGTATGCTGTCAAAGTAAACTCCGTATTAAAGATACCTTCCTGAAATTACAACAGATTCTTGAAGAAAGTTTTACTAGCTCATTAAAATCTTTACATCCATGTGCTCCTACATTTTCTGTCTGCTTAAACTCTTCATCAAATCATTTCTCTGCATCTTTCACAGTCTGACTTAACTTTAGCATGACTAAAAGAAGAAAAAAGTCTATTTGTTCTTCACAGCACTTGAGAGACACTTAATCTCTCTATCAGCACTGGCACATACATCATCTCTACTCTGAGGCACTTCTCTCATTCTTTCAGAACAGTTTCTTTATGAGCATCTGAGAACCTCACAGAACACATATAAACCAACCAGCAGATGTTCTTAGTAAATCATTGAGAGGCTCACATTAAAAATTAGCCACCTGTGTATTTATCTTTTCTTTTCTAAGTATCAATAAATTATTTAGAACATTAAAATGTCTTTTTAAATTTATCAGTATCTTTTTATTCATAGCTCTTTCCATTCTGGTTTCTCAGAAATAAAAAACATAGTAGAACTCTTTAAATATGTTTTTAATTAATAGCAAACAACATAATCTTTGGCTTCAGTAACAAAATTTCTGTCAAAAGCAGTGAACAACAATGAAACTTCAAAAGAAACAAACTATTCAAGTTTAATCAGTTTTACCACTTGTCCATTTCTTCAAAATCACATAAGTTACCTGTCAAACATGCAGGTCCAAAGAAGTCTTAATATATTCCATCCCTTTAGGGACAGATTGACACTGATAGGAATGCTACCTACAAATTCTAATAGTTTTAGCTTTGTTTTTAAAAGTGACTCATTAATCGTTAAAAACAGAAAACCTGCTCTTTTCTTTTAAGGTGTGCTAATTTGCAGAAAGATAATTTTGTATCTCTTCTTCCTGCTGAGAATGTTGTTTGACAATTGAAATTCCTGACATTCAATAACAGTCAAATCTAGTGTCCATTGTAATTTTTGTCCTCTGTTTCTTATACCTTGGCATCATTAAGCTAACTGGGAGCTTTTTGAACATTGCTCATGCTTAGGAAAACTTTCTGAGATAGTTAAAACTATGAAATTAAGCATTTCTGAGCAGATGTGCATCTGGAGATCAAAGAAACGGTCTTTGCACTTTGTCAGAATTTGACATTAGGTACCAGAAATGGTGATAGCATTTAAAGTTCTTAACATTTAATCCTGCTCCATCTGCAACTAATCCACTGGCTCCCAACTGTATATGTGAGATGGGGGATCAAATAATAGTTTGAAGATCACCTGGTCCTCATAAAAGCCTCCTAGATACTTGGTTGAGGGGGAGAGGCAGGCAGTGCAAGGCAAGGCAAGGCACAGCACGGCACAGCACAGCACTGCCAAGAGACCGTGGTTTGACAGCAGGACTAAAATTTTGTACAGGCAGATATTTCACCTAAGTATGGCTTGAGAGAATCACAGAATTGTAGGGGTTGGAAAGGACCTCAAGAGATCATCAAGTCCAACCCCTCTGCTAAAGCAGGTACCCTACAGTAGTTATCACAGTTGGGCATCCAGATGAGTCCTGAATATCTCCACAGAAGGAGATGCCACAATCTCTCTGGGCAACCAGTTCCAGTGCTCCATCACCCTTACCATAAAGTGATTCTTCTGCATGTTTTTATGGAACTTCCAGTGTTCAAGTTTTAGGCCATTACTCCTTGTCCTGTCACTGCACACCACTCAGAAGAGCCTGGCCTCATCCATTATTATAAATGTGGCCTCTCTAGGACAGAGTAGAGGAGGAGGATCACCTACCTCAGCCTTCTGGCCATGCTGTCTGTAATGCACCGCAGAATACCCTTGCCCTTCTTGGCCACATGCTCACACTGCTGGCTCATGGCTAACCTGTTGTCCACCAGGACACCCAGGTCCTTCTCTACAGAGCTCCTCTCCAGCAGATCATCCCCTAACCGGTACTGATGCATGCAAACTTACAGTTAGTTGTTAGGGTTTTTGCATTCTTTTTTTCTTTTCTTTTTTTTTTTCAGCCTTATATTTTTCACAAGCAGATTCCAAAATCACTACGAGTAACTAGGTCAGTATAAAACTAGGTTCCTGTTCTGATTCATTCTCTCTTTTTTTTTCTGCAGTAAAAGGTGATTAGTGTTGTTAGTGTAGTTAGATGATTAAAAATGTATACCAGGTAGAATGTTCCCTTGTAATAAAGGACTTCAGCCTCAGCTTCATGATCTGGAGATGTACTGAACACTCGTTCTGAGAAGAAAATTGTTTCCTGTCAAGGAAATGGTATTCACTTTCTCCTGCTGGAAAAAGAAAGTTTTGACAGGGCTCATATCTTTGAATTCTAAGATGAGACAGGTACCTTAACTCTGTGTGCAGGGTAAATGTTAAACCACCGTATGCTTCTTTATCATTTCTAACTGTTCAGCTTCCTGAACACAGAGATACCTGCAAAATCCCTGCTGGAATGTGCAGTAGCCTCATGCACAGGCTTATGAGACCCCCCATCTAACCAAAGTACATAAGTGTTCAGTGAGAGGGTTACCTAAAATTTGGCTGAGACTTCACTATTATCATGTTACATAACTGTTTTAATGTTCATATATAACTTGATAGCTCTGCTCCACTTCTAAAGTTAAGAGAGGATAATAATGTATTGACACAAAAAGGGAACATGAGTGGAGAGTAAAAATAAAATGCCTTACTTAAAATCAGCTTACTCTTGATGTTCCTGGAGGAAGTTACACAATACAGCTGTAAGAAGTGAAATGGAGATGCTGAAGTTTGTATGTAAAATAAACTAACCCATACTGTTTGATATCAGATGAAGTCATGCATTATGACCTGGTTAGGCCAGCAGTATTAAGGAATAAAAACAAAAACTCTATCAAAACCAGATGATGCATTAGGGTCTAACAATCACAAGCATAATACCTTTGGAAGTAAGTACTGTGAACAAGGTATTGTGAATTCATCTTCTATTTTGAATATAACCAAAATGCCCTAAAGGAAGCATAAAATGTAAACCGTAGTCAAAGAAAGGTGAATAGTGATACATAAATGAGAAAAAAAGAGGAGGAAAAAGAAATCCAATCCTTGTTGCTATGTTACTAGTCCTTGGAGCAAGATCATGCACACATGGAAATCAATGTCAGTTCTGCTTTTTTAGTTTTCCTCCTGTGTCGTAACTCTCATAGTTCCTGGCTGGGAAACAGATGATAACAGAGCCAAGTCTTAATAAAATCTGAGTGGGGTGCTACAGCTGAACAGAGAATAGTTTGAGTAAAGAGATTTAGTAATTGTTTTTAGCAGAAGCTGTATACATTTATTAATTGTATGCTGGGGCTTGGGGGTATGTTAAGGCACTTGGATGTGTGGCATGGAAGCCAAGAGAGCTTCTGGATACACTGACTGAACAGATATGTTTCTGAGGTATTACCTCTTCTATCTGCAACAAGGAGCAAGGCAGAGAGAAAGCAGTGCTGCAGTATCAAGATCTGCATGTCAAGAACATGGCTACACTATATTAAAATCTGCTGAGAGAACAAAATAATCCTGACCCTGAATTGAATTGTTGCAGTGCAAGTGCAAAGCACAAGAAAAGCATGGGATCACAAAGAGGATATGTGAGGAAATATGTTTTCATTCAGATTCATTCAGGAATCTTTCTTTCAATCTCAGAGAAGCAGTGAAATCTCCAACAAGGGAGTAAAAGCTAAGTACATTGAAATTAAAATCTATGCAACAAAGAAACTGCCACACCCAGTTTACATCTAAGCAACAGTGAAAGCAGTCAGTTAATCTTTTGCTTATTTTCCTCTTGCTTGTAAATGAGTGAGCCTGGGGGTGGGCTTGTTCAGCATTAGGAATAGACGGAGAGGACGTTTTACTGTAATCTTGAGCTATGCAGTTTAAAATTAGCTTGGCTTTGAGTGTTGGGGCTGACCTGATAACCTTCAAAGGGTATTTCCAACCTTTGACTAAATGTCTGTAGGAGCGAGAGTTGGAAACTGTCATAAATAAGGATTATGCAAAAAGTATTTTATTCAGTGAACTTGATATAAAGCACCAAGCATCACGATCCTCTGAAAATCAGAACAACTGCCAGCACTAATGTGACACAATTTGAGACTGAAGATGAAAAAGCCATAACTTTTATTTGACAATACATCTGAAAGGCAAAAGGAAAAGCCAACAGTTTAGTTTCAAGCAGTCACAAATAATAATTAAGTTAGTTGTTCAAAAACAAAACAAAAAACAAACAAAAAAAACAACACAGAGATTACGCCCTGCTTTCTGAAACAAATTCACAGAACTCTTATTTCATAAGCATTTTATTTAGTTTACTTGTCCTCCTAGAAATTAATCTCAAACCTTTTGCATGTAAATAGATTCAGAATACTTTTTGAAGTACTAAAAAAATGGGGGGAATACAGAAAATATGAGAAGTAGTTTTTGCATCTTCCCAAATTAAATCATTGGAGATATTCCTCAAAACATGTACTTCAGATATGAAATATCAGCGTACATCTGTTTGGGTAGACATAACAGTAATAAATCACAGTGACATTTTCTTTTTTTGCTCAGATCAAACCTAACAGTTTCCAAGGTCTTTAAGATACGCAAGATATTCACTGGGAGCTAAATTCTGCTCTTCTTCCTGAAGTCTTATATCTGAACGGGATTTTGTAAGATATTTTTGCTAAGGAAAACAAATTTCTGTTTGATTAGATTGTAGAAAGACAACGGAATCACTGAGTCGTCTCTGCCAACAGTTTCCCCTCACAGGGGTAGGTATCAAGGCATAGACACTCCTAATTTAATTAATGTCATTTCATGTTCTAGAATGGAAGATATATGTCTATATATGTCTATATATTACGTCTATATATTTTTTCTTCTCTATATATGTCTGTATTCCTAGGTCGCTCTGAAAGCAATGCCTTTTATATAACTCCATGGAAACTGCAATAGGTACAAAGACCATAACACTGTTTGATGCAGCAAATTCTCAGCTGCAAAATACTGGTTTTTATTTTATATATATATATATAGTCACCATCATTAGTTGTGCATTTTTGCCAGAGATGAGCAAGAGCCTAAATACCATACTCGTAAAAATCTGCATGGCCATCTGGTACCTGGCTTGTCTTTCACATCACTTTTGCCACTGCTGAATCATACCCCCACCACCTCCAGTGCTCACATCCACATTTTGATCTCCATAAATGTTCAGCAAGTATCAATGAATGTCAATAGAATCATAGAATTCTGGGTGGAAAGATTGGAAAGGACCTACAGGATCATCTAGTCCAACCGTCCTGCTATCACCATTACTACCACTAAGCTACTAATTTTTTCCACATGGAGGAATTAAATGACACATCTTTGCTTCATATTCACTTCCATGTCAGATGCCATTCTATTAGACTGCCCTTCTGCTGCTTTCTGTCATATGGTAAAAAAATGTAATGGAATATTGGCAGGAAGGTTCAGCCACCAACATCCACCTCTGACATCATGGACTAACATAAGAAAATAGGGGACATTACTTTCAGAGGAGTCCTGTAGAATTAGTTTACTGTATTAATACTCAGAATTCTGCTCACTTCAGTGGGTTCTCTTTCTAATTCAGTAGATTTTCTAGGAAGAGAAAATATATTTTTAAAATATTTTTCTTACTAAATTAATGTCTTTAAGAAGATATTGTTTCTAATAGGTTGGAAAGGTCCTTCTATTTCTAAGGAAAAGACCAGTTCATTAATTTAAACACTAACATGTATAGTAAGGGAACTTATACATTTGTCTGCAACTCCTGAAAGGCAGTAGAAATCTTATGAGAGAATGCACTTTTCGAAAGAGGCTGAAACAATTTAAATATGATCCATGAATGACTTCTCAGTAGATTTGCCCCTAACCTTTAACTTTTCTGACATTAGTCACATTTCATCCTGACATCTATAATGGAATATTTTCCTATTCAATTGCTTAAAAAATGTTTGGTTTGACTTCCGATTGACCTTTGATGAGAATTGATCTCTTTGAGAGGGTTTCACAATTGTAGAATCATTAATCTTTCTGTAAGAGACAGAGACTAATGGGAGATGGAAATTATATCTATAAAGTACAAAACAATAATAGAGCAGCAAATATTTCCTGAGAGATGAAAAACAATGAAATAAATGTTGGTAAACTTATCTCCTTATTTGAACTTACTGTTTGAAGCTATAATAAGAAATAGTTCTTAGACATTCCTAATATCAAGTTTTTGTTTTTTTTTTAAAGTTATATCAGGAAAAGCAACAGATTTAAATACATCGGAGGAATACATCTGAACTGAGAGTTACATCAATAGTGAGATATATGATATTTCTTAAGAAAGCAGTTATATCCAGAAATATCCAATTGATATTCAAAACACTACTCTCTGCAAAATAAGCAAAGCATTTTGGTTATGTTAAATATCTTAAAGACATATCTGGTAAATGATAGATCTGGAACTTAGAGTGACAACTTATGAAAGCTTTTAGTTAGAGAAAAAACATCAATATTTTGCACAGCGTTCTCTAGGAACTCTATTACTGGAATTCTATGACTAGAAATATAAAAGAGATCAGCACCTGAGTCCACAGCAGTTTGTCATGAGGAACAAAGCCTAAAAAAATCACCAATAATTATCCTTTAAGACAATTTCTCTCTCCTTTGTGGAAAAGAAAGTATTAATTACCATATGTAATGGCTTACACATACAGGAAATACTTTATTAACCCAATAGCTTTTGCTCCCCTCAGCTGGTAGCATACATTTCAATTCAGCTACATTAAAATACAAATGATGCTATGGAACTGCTTACAGAGATATCTCCTTAAGAAGCCTAGAGAGTTGAGAGAAAGAGATTTAATTTATCATTCCAAAGGATATTTTGAAAAATAGAACACTATTAGCTTGTGTTATAAGGACTACATTTCATCTGGAAAGATTCTTTTTATTATCAGGATGCAAGATTTTTGAATTGGTTACAAGTAGGCATATATTTAAGCTGAAGATTTTTAACTTGTCTATCTTTGCATTTGGATTTTAAGTATGATATCATCTGTTGGGCTGCAAGTCCAATATTTGAGAAATTGTAAGAAAGAATATCCAAGAAATTCTAAAACTTCATCTGCACTACACCGGATGAATTCCTTACAAATACATTGCTAGTTTCTACCAGCTATATGCACAGAATCTGTAATTTGTGTCTCTCATTGACAGGAGTGTTGAACCAGTTACCTAACTGATAATGTTTACATATGTTAGTTTTGAATAAAAATGTGCAACTTGTAAGTGGTGTATTATTCTCATTCGGATGAGAAGATCAAAATCAGGACCAGCACAACTCTTTTTTTTCATGGTGCATAAGTACTTACAGTGACTACAGGATACTAAAGACTGGTCAGAGAGCATTTCAAATGATAGTATATAGTAACTGATTATGAATTCCCATACGCTGTTTTTGTATTTCAGATACCACATTGAACTCAACATAGCACTGGAAAAATAGGACCTTGGAATTGAGTGGATTTCTTAAGGACTCTGCCTGAGTAACTGTCTTTCCAATATGCTTTAACATTAAATCTGCTCATTACAGAATTTCTGCCTTCCTCAGCATGGATTTATCTACAGTAACAATGAAGAATATGTAGATGAACTCTTTTCTTCAGATGTGAAAACTCTTAAGACTTTTATTTGAAAGATTTTCAATCCTTCCTCTTTATTCTCTCTTCCACAAAAGACTTCGCAAATTTACCAGCTGCCTTGGTGAGTCATCAGAACTAGCATGTCTAGTGTCAATATTTACCACGAGACTTCAAAAGGCATAAATCACAACATCTCCCTTAGTACAAAAGGGACAGTATCAATTTATCCCAGGAAAGAGTATGTAGTGGCATGTAGCTTACCAAAAAAATTCAGATTATGTTAGAAGAAATGCAATTGTTTGCATCTATCATATGATTTATCAAACTTCTGTTGAGGTATTTTGATTTTGAATTAAGGGGATTCTGTCCAAACTATATTTCATGTTAAGAAACTCATTCCTTACTAAGCTAAATCATGTTCTGATGTGTAAATCTTGATTTTAGCAGGCATAGGATTTTGCCAAATTGTTTTAAATTGACAGCAATTGCTTGTACCAAGTAGTCTGAGCTGTAGAATGAATAATGTACCCTCCTGCACCGGTGAACTATTTTCTAATTTGAATCTTTGGATCAAAAGAAAGTAAGTGGTTATAATATAACTCAACTATTTTTATTTATCACAGGAAAAGCAGAAAACGATTGAAACGATAGAAAATATTCTTCAGAAGTCAAGGATTGTGAACTAAAGGAGAAATTCTGCTTCTCAACAGCTATGAAACTGAAGATAACAGATACATATTTTCCAGTCTGTTTTTTATTAGAAAGATGATATTCTATATTACTGCAGCACATTTTTTTGACTGACTGAATTCACCTAGCATTTTAAAAGGACAGAAGTTTTCAACATAATCTGAAATGAGATTTATATTTATTATGCCTGCTAACTATCTTATTTCATGAAATGTAATATGAAAACTGATTTCAATAAAACATTACAGTGTTGAGTTAATAAGATACAGAAACCACTAAAACATTCAGAAATGACTGACAGTAAGGACCGATGAATACAGAAAAAAAAAAAAAAAAAAACCTGACAGAAAAATTATGTGTAAGCCTCTATATTGTAACTTAATTCTAAATCTTCTATTAGTCATTAAACTGTAATATACAAACAAACAAACAAATAAATAAATCAAAAACCATGAGTGGAAAAGATGGAGTAACTTTTTTAACTACGTATATGCTGTGTGCTTGAGCTACGCAGAGAAATAGATGTAATGCTTTACTTAAATGACAAGGACTGGAAATTTTTACTAAAAATTTTAACAGCCAAAGCAGTAGTCATTTTAATGGTAAGATGTGACTTAATGTCACCAATGCGACTTAAGAGCCACCATCCTATGGACACGTAAATGACTCTGCATACCTACATTACAACCTAAAGAACTAAGAGCTGGTTGCCTTAGGATACAGGGACTGTACAAAGATTTTTTACTGTGAAACGTCAGTAAATTTCTTTCAGTGGACAAGAACATTCTCTCTTCAAGTTTGGTGGATCACTAGGGGGTCTCATAAGCATAAGGAAAAACAGTGTATGGAAGTTGTCCATTTGTATAAAAACAATATGTTCCCACTATCCACCTCTCTTAGAGGTCCAGTCAAAAACACAGTTGTCTAATCAACAGTAATTCAAATATCCCTCCTGGCTGTAAGGACTGTCTGCATAGTTCTCTACACTGGGGACTCTGGGGGATTAATCTGATTTTTCTTTCTAAAGAATCTCTTTTGATCAAAACGTTATTATCCAGGCTACACCCAACGCAGGGCAAACCACTTTCACATCTTAATCCTTTGAGATCATTGTGAAAAATTTATACTTTCAAATAGAGGAAGAAATCTGGGGAATTTTCTGATTGACTGGTAATTCTGTTACTATTGCTAAACTGCTGTTTTTTTTCTCTCCAGGAAACAATGTATGTGCATTTGCATTAGCTGCCTCCATGTCCATATGTTTATTTGTACCTCTCATCCTCTTTCTAATTACATTTGAACATTACAAACGTATCTGACAGAGGAAGAAAGTTAAAAATGTCATTTAGTTTCTACAAGTTTTGTGAAAATAGTTATCAATCTATGGGAAAGAAATTTGAATTAGCAGCCCCATTGTGGAAAAAACAGATCAAACTAATGTAGATAAGACTTGTAGCTCAGGCAGATAGAACTACATGCTTCATTCAGCCAGATGTCTGGCCTGTCAACATGGCCAACAAAGAGCATGTGTACTTCTGGACTATCTGCAGCACACGGAATCTTTCCCAGTGCTTACTGTATACTGCAATGATTGCTGATATAAGGTTTGCATGCTAAAGAACACAAAGCCATAAGAAATCACTCTTCATTAGTGTAACAGAACGCTGGAAGTCCCTATTTCTTTTTTCTTTTTCTTTTTTTTTTTTATGTTTGTCCTGATCATTTGTAGTACTTTGAATACCTTTCTATTGTTTTTATTTTCTTAAATAAATTAATCATAGCATGCAATGTTCAAGACATAAAAGCACTAAAATGTAAATAGGTGTGTTCTGCTTTATTTGAAAAAAAAAAAAAGTAAAAGTTATTTCCAGAACTCTCTCAGCTATTTATGTCAGTCACTGTGTCTTTAAGAACAAGTTAATATAAAAGACATACAGATGAAGATACTATTCATAACATGTGAATCATATATCTGAATTGTGATGATGATTAACTCAATAAGAGCAGTACATTTACTGAGTTTGTTCCATCTAAACAATTTCTACTTCAATTCAGCAAAGTTGCTCTTATAAGCTATTTGGAACTATGTTTTCCCTTTATCTAATATAAAGATAATTGTTTCAGGAACTTTGTACATCTTAGAATCTTAGAATTATAGAATCACTCAAGTTGGAAAAGACCTTAAAGATCATTGAGTCCAACCACAACCTAACCATACTACCGTAACTCCAACAACCCTTCACTAAATCGTGTCCCTGAGGACCACATCCAAACGGTTTGTAAACACATCCACGGATGGTGACTCAACCACCTCTCTGGGGAGCCTATTCCAGTGCTTAACAACCCTTTCTGTAAAGAAGTGTTTCCTGATATCCAACCTAAACTTACCCTTGTGCAACTTGAGGCCATTTTCTCTCATCCTGTCTCCTTTCACCAGTCAGAAGAGACCAACCCCAATCTTGCTGTAAGCACCTTTCAGGTATTGGAAGACAGCAATAAGGTCTGCCCTTGTGAGCATCCAGCTTTCGGAGCAGGTCCAAAACCATCTCATCATGGATCATGCAGGGCCTATTCTGTTCCCCATCCCTATCTACCAGCACAAGGGGCTGTGATTCCAGGGAGAAACAAGTCTTACTATTAAATAATGAGGCAAAGAAAACATTAAGCACCTCAGTCTTATCCTGATCCTTGGTCATCAAGCTGCCCTTGGCGTCTAATAAGGGATGGAAATTCTCCCTAGCCCTCCTCTTGCTGTTGATACATTTATAGAAATATTTATTGTTGTCCTTTACCTTAGTGGCCAAGTTCAGTTCTAGCTGGGCTTTGGCTTTTCTACTTTTCATCTTGCACAGCTTCACTACGTACCTGTAACCACCATAAGTAGCTTAAGTAGCTTCCCCACTCTTCCAGAGACCATAAACTTTCCTTTTGATCTTCAGTTCCATCTGAAGATCTTTGTTCAGCCAGTTGGGCCTCCTTGCCTATCAGCTCGTCTTCTGTGATTTGGGGATGGTCAGCTCCTGCACCTTTAAAATAACTTCCTTAATGTTTTCCCAGCCTTCCTGGGCTCCCACACTCTCCAAAACTACCTCCCAAGGGACCCTCTCAACCATGGTCCTAGAGAGGTTAAAGTTTGCCCTCCAGAAGTCCAAGGTGGCAGTTCTGCTGACTCCCCTCCATGGTTCAAAGAGGATCAAGAAATCTAGCATCTCATGATCACTAAGCCCCAGATGTCCTCCAACCTTTACATCCCCCACAAATCTTCCCTGTTAACAAACAGCAGGTCCAGGATTTTGCTTCCCCTTGTTGGCTCCTTCACCAGCTGTGTCAGGAAGTTATCTTCCACACACTCAAGGAACCTCCGGGACTGTTCCCTATCTGCTGTATTATAATTCCAGCAGATGTCTGGGAAGTTGAAGTCCCCCACAAGAACAAGGTGGAGAGACCTTGAGACTTCGCCCAACTGTCTATAAAGGGTCTTGTCCACCACTTCATCCTGGTTGGGTGGCCTGTAGCAGACTCCCACGATAATATCAGTCTTATCACCCTTCGCTTTTATTCTGACCCATAAGCTCTCAACCCCTATCACCACCATCATTAATTTCCATACATTCACATGCAGCATTTTGTGAGATATGGGTAGCATCTTGTGAGATAATTATGTTCTGAGGCTTAGCTTCTTTTATTGATCATTGCAAGTTGTTGTGGCTGCCCAACTGAGAAGCTGCTTTTTGACAGTTGAAGACATGTACAACTGAGTTGGGATAGAAGGAGACTGTTTGCCACATCTTTACTTGGCAAACCTGGAGAACACCAAGGTCTGCTCAGCGACTTTTTCTTATCCTTTGCATTAGATTTTTCTTTTTCATTGAAAAGAGAGAAATACATATCCATCTATATGGACTTTTTCTACAGTGAAGAATCTCCAATATCCTTGTGAAAACATGTTCTCACTCCTCTTTGCTTGAGAGAGCAGGACAAGAGGCTTCTTGTCTAGTGACACCATTACTGGGATCTGACCCTCTTGGAGATGCTGCCCACATCTGAGTGGTATGAATCATGGACTACGACAGGTTGTAGTACACATGGAATATAATGGCAGTGCATAATCACAGAATCACAGGATTGTTGGAGCTGGAAGCGAGCTCTAGAGATCATCTAGTTCAACCCCCCTACCAAAGCAGGCTCCCTAGACCCAGTTGCACAGGTAGGCGTCCAGGTGTGCCTTGAATGTCTCCAGGGAAGGAGACTCCAGAAGCTCTCTGGGCAGCCTGTTCCAGTGCCCCATCACCTTACTGTGAAGAAGTTCTTATGCACATTTGTGCGGAACTTCCTGTGCTTCAGTTTGTGGCCGTTTCCCCTTGTCCTATCATCATGCACCACTGAAAAGAGTCTGGCCTTGTCCCTTTGCCTCCCACACCTTAGGCATTTATAGATGTTGATCAGATCCCTGTTGATCAGAATCTTCTTTTCTCAGTGCTGAACAGATGCAGGTCACTCAGTCTTTCCTCATAAGAGGGGTACTCCAGGCCCTCTATGATCTTTGTGGACCTCCAGTGGACTCTGTCCAGGAGATCTCTGTCTTTTTTGTGCCGGGAAGCCCTGAACTGGACATAATACTCCAGGTAAAGCTTCACCAGGGCAGAGTAGAGGGGGAGGATCAGCTCCCTTGACCTGCTGGCCACACTCCTGCTAATGCTCTCCAAGATGCCACTGGCCGTCTTGGCCACCAGGGTACACTGCTGGCTCATGGCCAACCTGTTGTCCGCCAGGACCCTCAGGTCCCTCTCTGCAGAGCTCCTCTCCAGCAGATCATCCCCCAGCCATACTGGTGCATGCAGTTATTCCTCCCTAGGTGCAGAACTCTAACCTTGTTCTTGTTAAACCTCATCTAGTTCATCTCTGCCCAACTTTCCAGCCTATCCAGGTCTAGCTGAATGGCAGCACAGCCTTCCAGTGTGTCAGCCATTCCTCCCAGCTTCATATAATCAGCAAGTTTGCTGTGGGTGGACACTATTCCCTCATCAAGGTCACTGATGAAGATGCTGAACAAGACCAGACCCAGCACCAACCCCTGGAGAATACCTCCAATTGGATTCTGTGCCACCGATGACAAGCCACTGATCTCTGCCAGTCAGACAGTTCTCAACCCACCTCACCATCCACTCATCTATTCCACACTTCCTCAGCTTTGTTATAAGGATGTTGTAAGAGGCTGTGTCGAATACCTTGTTGAAATCAAGGTAGACTACATCCACTGCTCTCCCCTCATCCACCCAGCCAGTGATGACATCACAGAAGGCTACCAGGTTGGTCGAGCATGACCTCCCCCTGGTGAACATTGCAGACTACTGATAACCTTCTTCCAATTGCCTGAAGATGGCATCCAGGGAGGAAAAGGGATGGTTAAACTAAATTAGACATTCACTCAACATGGCTTTATTAAATCTTCTGAAGAAAAAAAGAAATAATGTTTTATTTACTGTTTGAAAAGTTTTGCTTAACTTTCCTATCATTAAAATTGATTCCCAGTGGCTACAAAATTGAGAAAAAAAAGAAAAAGTATAAGATCCCCCATTAGTTTTCAGCACTGTCACATATATCTTGACTGTAATTTTTTTTGTTTTGTTTTGTTTTTCTGGGCCCCAGAACTCACCTCTAAAATAGAAATTAATAATACTTCCACACTTCACAGAATATTTTAAGAATACATTCATTAACATTTGTAGAGTGTCGGAGATGCCTAACCGATCCCAGGGGAATTAATTATACATACAAAGACCAAAAATAGAATTAGGAAAATAACTAGCTGAAGAATATTAGAACTGTTACTTCATTACTTATACTGTACAGTATCTAAACCAGACTAATTATTGAACTTTCTTTTCTTTCCTATTGCTTGTTACAGAACCATACCACCACAATCCTTTCTATTTCCTTTCAAACTAATCCTAAACTGTAGAGGTACATCAGCAAATCGTTCATAAAGGTGTAGTTTATTATGATGCATTTAATTTAAAATGGGGTTTCATTTAGTCTTTTGCTTCCTACTGACAGATTAAACATTATTACCCAAAGAGGAAGATTTTTTCTGTGTGGTCCACCCCAGGATAAAAGCCTACTGCTGCTACAAAGAAAGAGCAGGGCGAGGCATGGGGTAGCAAACACGTCATTTGAATTCCTTTGTGCACAGACCTAACAAGCCAAGCCTCCTACCTCCAGCCCAGTGAACATAAGTGACACCGTTGTTTTGATGCTTATGCCCTTGCTGAAAATTCAAGGAAGAAAAGCTCTAGCTAATATTTATTTTTAAGTCAGTGTATAGGTGGTTGTGTTTTTACAGCTGAACCGACAGAAATTCTGTGCTAGGACTAGAACTGATAACGTGTTCTGTTTCCTAGGAGGAATCAAAGTACTACAGCATGTGGCTGAAGTATGAGGAGGAAGGTGAATTACAGAAATCCTCGTTGCCTATCTTATGTACAGAGGGCCCTCTGGCTGTGAGCAGCTGTGTCACTAATACAGTCAGATCATAGTAGAATCCTTGAATGGAAGAAAGGAGGCATGGATTTCAATAACCCAAATGAGAAAATGTAAAGTAAAAAATCAGTGACACAAATCAGAACAAAAATTTTCTTCAAATGTCTATCCTTGCCTAATACAATTTGTGTTTTCAAGGTCTGGTAATGAAAAAGGCAAATAATGTAGCAGTGAGGAAGGATGAGAATACATCATTATATTTTCAAGGAGCTACAAGTTTCTTTCTGTCTAATTATTTCCACAAGTAGCAATTATTATTATTATTTTTTTTTTTAAGTAAAAACCTACAGATAATAACTTTTTCTGAGGGAAGTATAAAGCTGCTGCGCAAAGCTAGGAGAATTGTTGTGAATCCCTTAATCAGAGGCTATAACTTTTTAATCCCCTGGCAGCTTTGGTCTTTTTAGTCTTTGCAGTGTTTGTGCTGGAGACATAAAGCTGACTTTGCTCAAGACTAAAAGATCAACTAGATGTTAACAATGAATTATGGACAAATTGAACTGAGGATAACTGAAAGCTAAAGGTGTGACTGAAATAAGAATGCATCACTCTGACCTCTGAACTTATTTGTTTAACTCAGAACTTCAAATAAGAGACTAACATGGGAGAGAGTCATAAGAGACTATACACGTATAGTCTCTTATATATGTTTCCTGGAATTCACAGTAACGCTTTTTATCCTGATGAAGAAATTATTCCCTCTCTCTTGTGTTCTTACTTTTAATGTTGGCCAATTGGATGTATAGTGAAGTGTTATTTCCTTCAGAATCTCTGGGTGATAGGGATTTGATCCTGGTGTGTTCATGGGAAAAAAATCTACCTATCAAATCCTTTTTTATTTGTTTCTTTGCTTGCTTTATTTTATTTTTTCTTTTTAGAGTCACTGATTTTGGGGAGGACAGGACATTCTGGATTATCTTCAGGTATAAGGCATACGGATTATCATCAGACAAGGGGAAATGTTGCAAGTACAAGAAATAACAAGATCCTTATTGTCTAACATGCACTACGTGTCTCATAGAGATGTTATCACCTGAAAGCTGAATTGCAAACACTTTAATCAGGAAACATTAGAAACTGTATTCCTTTCTGTCTCTTTCTTCAATAGCACAAAATTTTTATTGAGTATCCTATTCAGAAAAGGAATAAATACGGGTGTGTTGGGCAGAGCAGGATTTTGCTCACAACTAAAAAAAAAAGAGAGAGAGAGAGAGAGGGAAGTAAATTAATGCATGAATTTTGGCCAAATAAAAGCCTTCATATCTGATCCTTTTCTACAGTTTTCTGGTAAAAATGCAGTAAAAATGGCATGCTGCATCAGCTAGGACATCTTTTTTTTTTTTTTTTTTTTTTTTTTTTTTTTTTTTTTTTTTTGTCTCCCCATAGCTTTCTTAAATATATTTTAAAATATGTATAATTTCTATTTGTGGGCTTTTTTTTCTTTTCAATTCTGCATTTGTTGCTGACCATTATATATGCAAAATAAATAAGACTGTAGAACAGCTTGTGTTGTGCGGGTCAGATCATAATATATACATGAATTAATTAATCATTTGTTTAAGATTCAGAAAGGCAGCAGGACTGTTGAGCAAGAGGTATAGAAAAAGTTGTGATGTGGGCGATATCAAGGGAATAAAACAAGAAAACTGTCAAGCACTGGTTAAGACAGGAAAGCAGAGACAAAGACCGTGGTTCTGGAAGAAAGTAAGAACGTATTTGAAATAGTGTGTGGGAAAGAAAGAAGATACAGCCCCTGAATAAACTTGTTGATACTGGATAACTGAGGAGAAAAATTTTGTGACTTAGACCTACCCTACTGCGAACTGATGGTAATCTCAGTAGAGCGTCACTGAAATCATAGTGAATCTTTCAATTAATTTGAAAAAATTATGCAGAGAATTTTTCAGTGGCATGGAATTATATCAGGTATCAAACTAAGATAAATCTTTTTGGGGATATTTTCCTGTGTTTATGCAAATAAAATACTTTTGGGTCTAGCAAATCAGTTCAGTTGCCTGTCCAAAGCTTTCCAAATAAATGAACTGCTGTTCCATACAAAAGTCCACCACAATCCCAAATCAGAATCTCATTTCTTGCTTGTCTCTCACCATTTTTTCCTCTTTTTAAGTCTGTCATTCTACCCTAGCCTGTCATATCATTTCCCATCTAGATGCTAATTAGTATCATTGCATTTAAGGATGTCTAGTAAGACTTGCATGATATAACCTACTGTTTTAAGAATAAATAAATAAATAAATAAATAAATCTATTGGAGTTCTTTTAAACAAAATTCCCAAGGGGTCCATGGGCGTAGTTTATCTGAATAGAAAATGCTGTTGGCTTGTCCATCGACCACAAACTGAAGTTTCTGTTTATGTTTCAATTCCAATCATCATTAACCTCCTCTTAAATAAGTTATCCTTTTCAGAAAGGAACTTTCTGGAAAAGCAACAGTGAAATAGGGCTAGAAAGAAACCAAGATAAGGAAATTTTATAGAGTATATTGAAAATTTAAAAAAAAAAAAAAAAAAAAACCTACTCCATGAATAGGAAAAGTATTATCTATATTGAAAAAAAAGTGCAAAATGAATGAAAAATGATTGTTTATATATGCATTTCTGAAAAGGGAACATTCTGAAATCCCACTGGATTTTTGAAATGATTTAATTTTATATCTAAAATTATTTATGAATTATTTGAAATAATTTAATTTTATAAATTTTATATAAATTTATAAATCTAATAATTTAATTTAATAACTTTCCTGACAGGAAGAATTTTACCTGAAAACACTTTCTAAATTTTGCAATGTCTTTTTCAATATCCTTGTCACTATTTTTTTATTATTGTTATTTTACAGAAAGAAAAATTCAAAGAAATGTAATTTTAATGAAGTCAGACAAGTTTTAAATTAAGAAACGTAATTTTATACAGAGTATTTGATCAGCTTCATGATCTTTTCCATAGAAGTCCTGTCTATTTACACAGAAAGGACAAGATTATTTTGAGATGCTCCTGAATTTCCTAAGAAGCTCTACAGGTGAGCTAGGATGCATTGAAACTTGCATCACTTAAATGTTAGTTATTGCCATTAAAGCTGTGGGTCTTTCCACAGAACCTAAATACATGCATCCTGAAGGAACATCTGCTACCAATTTCACATAGCTGTTTTACATAACCTTAAGCAGCAGATATTTGAGTGCTTACCATATGCCTATACCTTTCATATTTGACAGTATGCATCTAATGCCAAGTCCTCAATACCAAGTTTATAAAATTTGTCACAGATTTCAAAGAGTCAAGGCTGTATACACTTCCTCTAATTGAAGATCTTTGGTCTTCTCTGCCATGCAGTTTTTCCTGCTCTCTACTTCCCTATTTCCCTACTGGCCAACACTGTCTTTGAAATGTCACCAGCACTGAAAGTATACACTTCAGTGTGTACATACACTTTAGGTTGTGATTGCTGTTGCCTCAGCTGAGCATCTATCCCACACTATGAAGGTAATTAACCAAGATTTACAGGAAATTTTAGTGAAAATAAAAAGAATGAAAGAGAGATGGTTTTTCAAATGGTTTCAGACAGGTTAGAGATGTTTATTTGTTATGCAAACATTGGAAATATTTGCTCCTTGGATCAAGTTAGCATAACTAATGATTACATGGTTATATTAAGCTTGTTGTGTTCTATATAAAGAGCAGAAATTCTCATGTAGTGTTACATGGCACATAATTTGGTTTATGTATATACTGGTCAATAAATTTTAAAGATATAAAAGGACTTTAGAGGCACTTGGTTATAATGGCAAATGTGGCTGCATGAATCATGTTACTTCCCTCCAGTTATAAATGTCTAGGAGATTTAAATTTAATTAATGGTTTAGTTAAGTTCACATTTAATGCAGCTTGTGTAATACAAGAGGCTATTTTTCCCTGAAATGAAAATATGTTCCAAATAGTCTTTTACTTCAGCCTCAATCAAAATCATACAAAAAATGGCTGCCAGTCAGAATGTGACAGTTAAGGAAGTGAATAACAGTCCCCAAAAATTTCCACTGACAATTTAAGTTCACTGCATCTAATATTGACATGAATGTTTTTTCTTTGCAGTGTTCTTGATGCTAGCTGAAGTTCTGTGGCCTAAGTTAGGGTGACAAGTCTGACAGAAATCCCTCATTTAGGTACAATTTTCTGTACAAAGAGAGGCAGTGAGACTTTGAAGGGGCAGAGAAAAACCGAACACAAGAATAACTGTCCTTTCAAATCTTACTGTGTCCAGTGAATCAGAACAGCATAATCATTATTTTGTACAATAAAGGTTCTGATATATTAATAGTTCTTTCAAAACTAGCTTGGCCCTTCTATTATTTCATTATCTTTCAACATCTTTCAACTAGTTTATTAATTGTCATTACAAATTGCCAACATTCAAAGATGTAAGTTTTTCAAAGTTGTACAGACTGGAAGCTGATCCACTCAAACAGTATTTTATTTTTACAATACTTGAACACTCACAGAAGGCAAAACCATGTTGTAAAAGCATCTAAAATTCACTGCTAGTTTTATAAAATAAAAATATTTTTTCAAAAATTTATTCCCAGTTTTTTGAGACCTGATGTAATTCACTTGCATCTGGATTGTCTAGAATCACGTGCTGAAATATCCTACTGTAGCTGAATGGAAATCTAAGAGGCAACAGGCATATATTTCTTTAAGAAATAATAGTAAGTAGAACAGTTTTAAGTTGACTTAGCAACTCAGCTTCAATCTACTGTTTATCTAGAACACTTAGAAGACTACTAAAAGCAAATACAGTCTACTATTTTATTTTATTTTTTTTTAGTTGTCCTAATCATCCCCTGAATGCATAGGAAAATATAACCCCTATGCCAAGGATGGGACCAATTTTTTTTCTGGAAATATGGAAGTCAGTAAAACAGGAAAATCTTGTGGAAATCATCAAAATAGGAAGAATTTTCTTTCCTGGATACAGACACATCATGACCATGTGATACATCATTGCCATTTTGTATAATTAGCTTAGTGAACTACCATAATTTGGGAAAAATGTGAGGAAAAGAGTCTTCCACCTAAACAATGCATGAGACAATTACCCATTGTCTCCATACCTTACCTTCAGAGTCTCACACCAGGAAAGAGTAATTCCTCCAACAGCAGGTGCTAAATTAACATCCTGTCAACCCAATATTCAACTATGCTCAGGGAACAGAAACGAGCACTCCAAGAAGGGAGAACCACTAACAGTTGAATTTAATGTGCTACCAGAAATTCATTCTGAATTCTCATGGAAAGCATTCTTATTCTTCACTGGTTATAGAAACATTAAGAGACTCAAGTCCTAATTTAAACTTCTCACTTAAATTCCTAAACATAATTAGAAACAAATGACAGTACTGCTATTATCACTGAGTGGAACTTCAATTAGTTTATGTTTGCCTAGAACCCATGTTATGGTGGTATCTTAACACTATTCCAGTATACAGCTTACAATCACAAATCAGGGTAACTACAAATCAGGGTAATTAATTCAAAGGAAACATTACTGATAAATGTACTCATTTGAGCAGGAAAGGTGACATTTTTTGTGACTCTGGTGTGTCATGTTTTGCGTGTGTACTAAAATAATTCCATTTATAATCCTTGAAATGTATGGAATGCTTTATGAGTGTTTTCAAAATTCTTACCTCGGATTGTCTTCTGCTCTATGGTTTATTTTTCTGCATTGTTTGAGAGAGTTTTTCCAGTAATTATGTAAATTCCTGATGCTGCAAGGATTTATGATAATGTTTACCTTCATAGATAAGAAAGAAGTTTAGAGAATTTCTTAGTTTGCAAACTTGCAAGAATGCTTTTTGAAATAACTCACTAAAAAAGCATGTATTTATTTTGCACTCAGTCCTTTCTTAGTGTTACTTAGTAGGCTTTATTCTTTTTTTTCATCTTTGGAAATACACTAACATGTCAAATAAGTTACATCTCTGATACCCGGTGTTCTACCGACTAATGTGCACTTGGTTCAATACTGAAGATGGTGTAGTTGCTTATAACCACAGAATCATAGAATCATAAAATCGCTAAGGTTGGAAAAGACCCACAGGATCATCCAGTCCAACCATTCGCCCTTCACCAATGGTTCACGCTAAACCATGTCCCTCAACACAACATCCAAACGCTCTTTGAACACCACCAGGCTTGGTGACTCCACCACCTCTCTGGACAGCCCATTCCAGTGCCTGACCACCCTTTCAGAGAAGCAGTATTTCCTAAAGTCCAGCCTGAACCTTTCCTGGTGCAACTTGAAGCCACTCCCTCTAGTCCTATCACTAGTCACATGAGAGAAGAGGCTGACCCCCAGCTCACTACAACCTCCCTTCAGGTAGTTATAGAGAGCAATAAGGTCTCCCCTGAGCCTCCTCTTCTCTAAACTGAACAATCCCAGCTCCTTCAGCCGCTCTTCATAAGGCCTGTGCTCAAGACCCCTCACCAGCTTTGTTGCCCTCCTCTGGACATGCTCCAGGGCCTTGATGTCTTTCTTACAGTGAGGGGCCCAAAACTGGACACAGTACTCAAGGTGCGGCCTCACCAGTGCTGAGTACAGGGGGACAATTACTTCCCTGTTCCTGCTGGCCACACTATTTCTGATACAAGCCAGGATGCCATTGGCCTTCTTGGCCACCTGGGCACACTGCTGGCTCATGTTCAGCCTAGCATCAATCAACACCCGCAGGTCCATTTCCTCTACACAGTCTTCCAGCCACTCTGCCCCAAGCCTGTAGCATTGCCTGGGGTTATTGTGGCCAAAGTGCAGGACCCGGCATTTGGTCTTGTTGAATCCCATCCCATTGGCTTCAGCCCAGCTATCCAGCCTATCCAGATCCCTCTGTAGGGCCTCGCTACCCTCAGGCAGATCAACACTTCCAGCCAGCTTGGTGTCATCTGCAAACTTACTGAGGGTGCACTCAGTGCCCTCATCCAGGTCATCAATAAAGATATTAAACAGGACAGGCCCCAGCACCGACCGCTGGGAAACACCACTTGTGACCGGTCGCCAGCTGGATTTAACTCCATTCACCACTCTCTGGGCCCAGCCCTCCAGCCAGTTCCTTACCCAGCCAAGAGTGTACCTGTCCAAACCACGGACTGCCAGCTTCTGCAGGAGAATATCGTGCGTGACAGTGTCAAAGGCTTTACTGAAGTCTAGGTAGACTACATCAACAGCCTTTGATGCACGCACGGCCTTTGCTCGCTTTTCTACTTGTACTGCAATAAAAAGATTAGTAAGTGGAGAATGTTTAATAATATAGATATAAAATCTCCTAATAGTCATCTGCCAATACATTACTGCGTCAGAAAAATCTTTTTATATTCCCTTCTGCAAGTCTGTTTGAAAAGTTAGGAGAGGCCCCAGCATTCTGTGTTGTCATTTAACCTGTGCACAAACTGTTTTCTCCCTATTTCATTATGTTCCAAATATTGAAGTTATTAAAACAATTTGAACTTAAGTGACTGCAGTGTAAGCCACATACAGCTAAAAGTCAGTTCCTTATATTCCCTACCTCTTCTGTGTAATTAATGATGGTTTGCCAAATTGTGGAAAATTGTTCCCAATTGTTTTCTTAGCAGAGAATATGATTCCTTCTAATGGTTTGCAAGTTATTAGATGCCACTACCAATTCTTTCAGAAGCCACTTCTTATTCCTTCTAGATCTCACCTTTAGTTATTACATGGGCAATTTCCAAATCTTTTATTTTAATAGCAGTTCAGTTATCTCTGTAACCTATAAATTGTTCCACAAGCCAATTAATAGGCCACAGGGGATAGTGTATATTGCTTAACCTTAATGATCATGAGACCAACATCTGAGACTGTAAGAGTAACAGTGTTTCCAAACCATATGGTAAAAGTATTAGCCTTCCTTCTTACACTCATACAGAATTCAGATCTATTCCAATTTATCAGTATGACTAATCAAAGCTTATTCCAGTCAGGCTACTTGTGTTTTCTTTGCAGTTTCAATAGAACATATGTCTAAAGAGTAATTATATCAGACTATTAAATTCCCCTTCTATCTACTCAGTGTACCCAATGTTTTAATCTTCACGAAACAGTGCATTGCAATACCTTTTTGTACTTGATTCTTTATTTTTTCAAAAATCTTGTTGAGTCTGGATGTGTCTATGATGCTGGTGCTGATAAAAGAGACTGACTTCTATTCATAACATCTTCTATGAATTCTTTGAACATTAAGCAGCACACATTTGAATTAATAATCATTTTTATAATCATGAATTACTCTTTCTTATCGCACTTTATACATAAATCTCAATACATATTAGAGAGAAACCCTTTATCATTATCTCCATTTCAGAGAGAAACAAGTGGCAGAGCTCTGTTTAAGACCATACAACAGGTGGTTTTATTCTAATATGTCTTTCTTGAAACTCACTATGCTGTTTGATTCACCAAACCATACAGTTGTTTGCTGAGGTTTTTTTTTATATATAGTGTCAATGTAAATTTTTCATTGATATAACAGTAAAGAAAGCACAATAATCTATGTCAAAGTGACAGATCCTATTGAAAACTGAAATAAATAATGTTTCAGGAGTCCCATGAACAAAAGTGATGTGTCAGATGGGATAATCTGTACAACTTAAGGTAGCAATGGTAAAATAAATCCTAGATAATTAAATTGATAGTACTGATAAGTTTAGTTCTTGAAATAGGGATGTCAAACAGGGACTTTCTTGAAGGTTAGATGTTTGATAATTTCAGAAATGCTTTTTACTTTCTACTTCCAAGAATCACATTATTTTTAAAGAAAGCTGCTCAAGGTTTTTTTTGTTTTTGTTTTTGTTTTTGTTTGTTTGTTTGTTTGTTTTAATAGAGAGCTATTCAGTTTGTCATCTTCAACTTCTCCTTTTATTCTTATTTCTAAGGAAAAATAAGGAATATATCTATGTGTTTTCCTTCCTGTGTGCCTTCTTAATAATACTGGAATACATCAACCAAATTTATCTAAATCTGACAGACTGATAAATATTTCAACAATATGCTATGGGTTGGGCTTCATACAGCATGAAGTCTGGTAGAGACCTACAACATCTACACTGAAACTCAGAAAAAGGTTTCAGCTTTTCAGAAATGTGGAAATCTATTGATAAAATTATCCCTATCTCCACTAGTTCCTTTTATCCCCATTATCTGTTTTGTTAGACAGCCTGTAATTTTTGTTTCCAAGTCTACAGTAAGTTTCCCTATTATATGGTAGTATACATTTCTATGTTAGTTAAAATAAAAATGAATGAGTTTCTTTCTCAATAATTCACACTGCTCAACTTTAGCAATACTTAAACTTTCTTTCAATTTGGTCTGCCATGAGTCATTTGGATTCCTTTAAAAGTTATGTACATGAGCTTTTTGCAGGGGCCAAAGTCTGCAATTGTGATGTACATCATTAAATTAACATTGTTACACTTTTTTATTGTTTGTTTGTTTTGTTTTTGGTTGTTTTTTGTTTGTTTGTTTTGGTGTAAACTGGGCAAGCTACTGGGAATATTTCTCATTATCATACTTGGGCACTGAGAAATTAAATTCTAATAATTGTGCAAATCAAATGCATATTGCAGCTGTTTAACCCCCCCCTCCCCCCCCTTTTTTTTTTAATTGCGTTCACCAATACTATTTTAAGTAGTTTTTAGAGAAGCTGATTTAAAGAGATGGACTTAAAGCAGCCAGTGATCATTTTTACTATGAATCAAAAACAAACATCAAACAAACAAACAAACAAACAACAACAACAACAACAAAAGCAAAACACCCAAACACAAAGAGCTCAAATATCAGGTGTCTATCAAATATTTGCTAGAGACACTTTCATGTTTTGATACTTCTTGTCAACATCAGTCAAAAAGTAAACCTTTTACTAAGGATATAACATAGAAAGACTAATCACTGAGTTTCATGAATAACTGCAGTCAAGACAAAACTGAAAGCAAAATAATTGGCTTTCCCAATTCCAAATGATTAAGCTTTTTCAGTGAGCAAACATCAGTTCCTCAGCTTAAGTCTAATCATTCTACCAACATTCTTCTTTTACATCACTGTCCATAGCAACACTTCCTAAAAATGCCACAGGAACTGGAAGACAGTCAAAGAATTCAGAATGCACTCTTTCATATGGAGGTAACTCATGCAGTGATGGAAACATCCTAGCTATGAAGTACAGCATTGTGAAGAAATTACTGACTGGTAACTACTGGATTTGTAATTAATAGAATAGCTTGCAAAATTTTACTGGACAGATATGGAATGTATGCTGATTTTTTTATTTCTTTTTTAATCATAATTAGGTAACTTGTTGACATTGCCAGTACCATTTCAATAAGGAACCATAAAAATCCTTTTGTGAGTAATACATGTTTACATGACTAATGGTAGAAGTAAGAAATCCCTATGGACTGACAGGAAATACACAAGGCAAATACTACAGCAACCTACCAAATATTTCTTATCAACATGTTTCAGATTTATATATAAAGAGAAGTACAAGAAACACATAGATGTGAAGTCTTAGTGCCCACATAAAATTTGATGTTAGTTTTAGGTACTTTTTGATTATATTTTTTTAATCTTCAGTTCACATGGGATCTTAAGTTTCATAACATTTTTACTCAGAAAAAATTCCAGAACATAAAATTATGTTATAGCCATTTTAAAACTACCTAATTTCCCTAGATGTTATACAGCCTGCTATATAGATGGTATAAAGTTTCTGTTCTATAGTCGTAAGATCTTGAAAAGATCATCAATATTCTAAGACTCTGTGGTATAATAATTTATAGGAAATTTGTGCAAAAAAAAAAAAAAAAAAAAAATCCTATGATTACAAAGTAAACCTTCAAATGCCCTAAGAATCATATGTAAATAACTATCTGCACAGTATTAAGAAGTATCTGTGGAAACTGTACACAGTCTTGATTCACATTCTCTGCTTCCTTGATTAGCAAGAGCATATTCCTATCTGGTATCATCATACTACGAAAACCACTGTTATTATGTTTTGTTTCAGAATCACAAGCTATTAATATTTTCAAATTTTAATTAAAATATAATTTAAAATATATTCCACTGGGTTTGCTGTTGAACTTAAGTTCTGATTTGCACAGTTTTTACAGGAACTTTACACATTATTCTACATGAATTACAGTACAAACTGCAAACTCTATAAACTGTTCACATCAAAAAGGCAATAACTATGCCTTTTACATCAAAATAAAAAACACAAGGTTGAATGTGCATATTGAATTATTCATGTTCCTCCCTATTTTAATAAAAAATCTGGAACTCGCAGAATGGCTAGCTTTTGCTCCAAGAGTGCTGGAGAACTTGGGAGACCTGGGCAGAAAACTTACATGCCACTTGCTGAAAGCGTATGTATCCTTGATTTAAAGCCAACACACAAAGTAGAAAAATAATTAATTTAATAAATAAAAATAAATAAATACTTTATCAGAAATAAAATGTTTTTATCCCAGCAGGGCCACTTTATTCATTTTTTGGGGGGACTTACTGCCTCAGTCTGTTTCAAGGAACTTCTAAGTAGTTATTAGATCTTCTCTGGATGCCGTTTTGTTAGGTAAACCTTTGGTTCTCCAAAAATCGTGTTTTTTTTGTTTTCCAAATCAAGCCACCAATATATCCTGTTAGGAGATCCTAACAACCTTCAGTATTAAACAAAGGAAATTGTTCATGTCTTCCATGAGTTTTCTTTTCCAAATAAATGTAGTGACCTTCTATCACTATCTAGCTTGAACATAGACTCATTGTAAAGCACCCATGAAAGGCAAAGGAGTTCTCTTCAGTAGCAGAATGAAAATAAAGAGCCTCCTGAGCTCTGTCTGACAGCAGGACTGCATTTCCATTTAGCATAGCTGGCTAAAATGAGTATTTTTATTTCAGCCTTATGCCTTGTTACTGGAATTCATAAATGATTATGAAAGCACAAATTAAGCATTAGCTGATTTTCTCGTTTCCCAGTGAGATTTTTATTCCTAATCACTGCAAGAGTGCCAAATCAAAACTACTTTTTTTTACTGAATTCAGATAAATAAACTAGAAAGCACTGGGAATGAGTTACTAAGAGGTGGTAGCAAGTCTTTGTCCTTGGAGAGGATATAATGTATTTTTTCACATTTTATAAGGAAATGTTTTCTGTGACTGCTCTTTCATTCTAAAAGAAAATAAACTATTTAAAGGATTTACTTACCCAGTTGTAACAAAAATGTGAATTCAGTTAGTTGGAAACAAAAATAAAGCAAAAACATTTCTGTGCTTTACTTTGGAAATCCACTCTGAACTTTATGGCTCAGTTTGTAAGTGTCTCATAACCTGACAGGAAAACTTATTGCACGATTTGATCACTGAAATTTGTTCTCTGATTAACTTTCACAGCTATGAGGTCTTGCTAGGAATTAGGATGCGGCAAGCGTACTGTTGTGGACAGACCTCAAAACTGCAGTAGGGATGGTCTGGATTTATTTCTATTTCTTGGCTACTGGCTTTTCTGTTCTGCAGAATTAATCTCTATCGTAAATCAGCCACTCCTTCTTCAAAGTGGGAACAGCCCAAACATCTCCTTTGTAAAGTGCTATCAGACACATGGATGAAACATGCTTAAAAAGAATAACTCATTAATGAATGTAAGCTGCTGCGTGTCACCTTCATATTGATCAGAGTGGATTATGTTGATTTCAAAGCTATGGCTTAATCTAAATAAAATCAAGACTGAAACAAACTGGGTAAGAATTTCTCTAAATCCGCACAGCTTTTTTTTAACTCCTCATAGATTAAATCTTGTAGTTGTCTCAATTCCTGAGCAGTGATAGTTTGCTAAGTACTGAGACTCCTTCATTCATGACATCCGGTGTATTATCTCCTCTTCTTTCAGCTGTAGGGATGGGCTGCCAGAAATTACATGTGGAAATTATCCCTCTATACATCAAATCAAGGGAAGAAAGTCTCTTTACTCACATACCAACACAGCAATGTGATGATTTTTTAAAGAAGGTTTTGATGGCAGCGGAGGAACTGAGCTTGGCCTGGAATAATCAGAAGGCTGTTCCAGACCTACAGGGTGGCATAGTGAAAGAGGTGCAAAATGCTCAGTGAGTTCAGTAGACAAAGAGAGCAGTCAGGAAAGGAGATGTGGCGGGCTGCAGAGATCAGGAAGAGGTGAGGAAGGCAGCGGTGCAACCGGGAGTGGACATGTGAAGCATTTTCAAGGTGAGGAAGAGAAGCTTGGATTTTGGATGTAAGGAAATAAGAACAGAACAGGGTAGAAAATTTTTGCAGCTGTATTTTGAATGGAATGAAAGGACATGAAAAAAAATGAGAGAAACAGATACTGCTCATCCAGCAATACTTTATCCATGTGATTCCCACAGATGTGGTTCACCATCCTTTGAACTTTATCGTTTTTGTATACTACCCTTTGGTCAAATCTTGCAAAAGCACTGCTGCTGCTGCTGAAGACAAACTGCATTCCATTGCATTCCACTGCCAGATAACAGAGAAACTTCCCTCTGTTCGATCTAATCATGCTTTCATATTATCATTTAAAACATCAGCTAGCCATTCATATCTCAAAATTAAATAAAGATGTTCTGTCTGCTACTGCACCTCTCTTCACTACTTATAGTGCAGGATGATGTGATGCCAGAGCTGCATACACAGTACTCAAACAGCTTAGGGTAGATTTAAGAATTTTCACCAAATGTACATATTTACCTTTATTTGGAAATATCCAATTTATTGCTATGTACAACATAGTAACTTTTGCTGTATATTGCAGCAATATATGAATACTGCTCGTCCATTTACTCTCATTCTCTCCAGATACATATCTTCATATCATGTTGAAAGTTTAGAATTACCTCTTGGTCTTCTTTCAGAGATCTGTATCACAGGATTTTCCTGCAACAAACTTCAGATTTATCTTTGAATCCTCTTTCTCACTCTGTGTACATTCAGCTTCAAGATCTTATTTCAGCTGTTAAGAAAAGTGGTTAAAAGACTAATGGGTTCCTGTGAACTCTTCCACTGATAACTAATTGCTAAAGTACATGACAACATCAAAAGGAAGATAATCCTGACCTTCTTTCTTCTTACTCAAAGGGAAGAGAAAACTTCATCGGAAGTTCAGCATTTATGGATCTATCATCTGTTGATCAGCAAAGAATCCATCCAAAAGGAGAGCTCTGATATCTGGGATCCAGGAAGATAAATAACAGTGCAGTAAAACTCTGGTATTGAAACAGATGTATTTCCAACAGAAATGAATGCTGCATTTCAGTTTAATCACAGCTTTTGGGATATCTGATATTTTCTCTAACACTTCAGCTTCTAGAGTAATATTTGTATATATGAATCTCAGCTTTCATATTAGAAAAAAAAAAAAACTTGGCACTCGTGGCTGTAAAGAAGATTGGGAAATGCTTACTATGCTTACAGTAAAGTCTCAAGTAAAGTTGCAGAAGGCAAATAAAATTTTACATATGATCATGCAAATATATTTTTTTGAAACCAAGCTCATTATTATTCATAGGTTAACACATTCCTTTCGAGTGCCTGAGGTCAACAGTGCTGTAAATGACACGATATTTCATCTTTAGAAGATTAACATAAATCAAAAAGGATAGGAAGTAGTAAAGAAAGGGTGGAGAACCAGGCAGAAAAAACACTGCTACTGCTATGTACCCTTTCCACAGTCACTTGTGTGTGGCATAACTGAGTAAAGGAAGAAATGTGGAGCCATTAGAGTTGACAGTAGAAGTGTCTGAACAGCTTTAGAGAAGAAAAGAAAATGCTTTTGCAGATAGATTTGCAGAGTGCAGCATATATGAGCCAGTGTTGAATAAACTGCAAAAACAGATGAACAAGTTATAAAGGATGACATCACTGCTGCAGGAGAAAATGAGAGACTTCATATTAATTTATCTGCTTTAGGTATGTCTAAAGCTGACACAGACCAAAGCCCTTTTTGATTTAGGCAGAAGAGATTAATGCTACAGCACATGACACAAAGACATAAAATACATTCCTACTTATTATGTGTAGAATGAGAACATTTTAACTCTAGTGAAGAGTGTAGCTACAATTTTTGTATGACAAATGTACGATTTTGAAATTTTCCTTCCATAAGGAACGTACATTTGTATACACCAAAAAAGATAGGAATTCAGGAATTAAGAACACATAGTATCATGTTATTTACATCTTCAGCTAACATTCAAGTACAAATTCTTCATTTCTCTTTTGCCTCTATAGTGGTTTGTACACTAACTGTACTCTGGAAAAGCCAAATATGCTCTCTGTCAAATCTCAGCCCTACAGAATGTATGGACATTTAAGTCACTCAGCTCTAAAATCTCAAATCAAACCTTGAGTGTAAACCAGCCAAATTTAAAGACAATGTAGGTGTATCTTAAGTTACCTTAAGCAGAATTACTGCCACTACAGTGACAGCCTTGTAATATAGAAGGTATATGAGAACCCAGGGATCCTCTGTTTATCCTCCTTGAACTCCTTCAGGGCACACAGTCAAGTGAAATACAGTTCACATCTCCTGATTTTTTTTACTGTATCTCAAACAAGAGAAACCATGGAAACAATGAAATATTACAACCTCAGCCAGAAAAAGTTCACATTACTCTTTCATCAGAACTGGCAGAGCTGTCAGTGACAGTGCCTGGATTGTGTACAGAGCCTGCGGGCAGTGCATAACATCCACTGCGCAAGGTGGCCTCTGCAGAGTCTATTTCTTGGCCTTTTCAAGTCTCTGTGGAATAATGTTTGGCATGTACAAGCTCTCAATTTTTAAGTGCTCTTTGAATATGTTTTTTTCATACTTTCTTTTAACTAGCTCAACAGTCACTAATACTGAAATACAAAGCTCTTAAGTACAAAGCTTTGGGGCCCAGTAAATACAAAGCAGGTCTGTTCCTTTACTGGGAAATCTTCAGAGCTTATTACCATAGTACCACATTATTCATAAGTTATATTTATTATTCAAATTATTTTATTCTTCAGAAAATAATCCTCTTTCTACTTGTCTGTAATGAAACTTGCCTTCAGCTGGTCCACCATTTGCTTCTTTATTAACTATTCATTTCTAAGCACTTCCGTCTAGCAAGATTTTCATTCTCTATCCCTCTGCTTTTGAACATTGCTAGTTAAAATGAAGAGCCAAGTTACAACACTAGATTTTTTTTTATCTGTTTATACATGTAATGTCAAAGAAATATTATGCAAGATGTAGCCTAAGACATTGAATTCTGACATGCTCATGAATAATGAGCATTGAGTTGAACAATACACTAATAAGTCAGGACAAGCAACAGTATTGGGATTTACTTGCCTTGGTGACAGACAATTTTTGGGAATATGTTCAGTCCCTACATCACCAAAAGTAAATATATTGCCTGAGAACATATTCATTACCTGTTTTTAAGTCACTATGCAATGGAAATGGAATATAATTTAGTCTGGAAAACTAAATACTGTCATGTCAGCATCCTGATGATTTAGATGTGCTTGAATGCATGTGCACATGCTTTATATTAGCTCCAGTGTAAGAGTGCTGTTTCATGTAAAGAAGCCTGAGCTAGAGCATAAAAAAAAAAAAAAAAAAAAACAGATTCTGTTGGTTATCCTTAGGAAACACTCTGATGCCTTCTGTTTTCTATCTATGTTAAATGAAAATTGTATCACTCTCTCTTATGCTGCTTTAAGATCAATGGATGAAGTTAATGTGGTGTGAGAAAACAAACAAACAAGCAAACAAACAAAAAAAGGAAATTTCATAAGAATCATTAAATCAGCGTCTCCAGCTTTCTTAATAGCTTAGTGTCATGAAAATAAGTAACGAATAGCTTAATATTCTTTGTTTTCAAAGGCAATTCTTCAAAAGGACAATCAGGTTTTCCCTAAACATTTTTTTTTTATCTCACAAAGTACCACAACCTTATATACTACATTTATACTGTCTACACTTTCGAATCTAGCTTGACTAAACTTGCATAAAATCATCCTTATTCTACAGATTGGAATGGTATCAAATTTACGTTTGGCACACAATACTGAATTTAACCTGTGACAAAAGATATGTTTGGATAGAGTTTTGTCTCCTCTTTAGATGCATATCTTGAGAAGTATGGATTCAGTAAATGTGACCTTTTCTCAAGACTGGCCAGAATTAGAAATATGAAATGTGGTTTCTCTACTCTCTCTTGATCTTAATGCCAGTTTGGCTGCTAACATATATTAGAAAATCTTCAACAAATGTGTAGTTATATATAGCCCCAGAGGGTGCCTATAAAGCACTGGGGATATTCATTATTTCAAAATGATCTAACTGTGCCTCCAGCTATGTGCTCTACATTAGATGGTATGTGGGAATCATCTGGCCAAATGTAGCTGCATACAGAAGGAGTCATTTAGATCTTGTTTATAGTCAATCGAGTGAACTAGATACTTGTAGGTTACGGTTCATTTCAGCCTGCAGGAGACATCTAAGACAGATCAGATAAGTTGCACCCTAGAAGTGCCAGAACATGCTTCCAATATGAATTTGTGTAGACAAAAAATTAATTTAGGACCAGAGGGTGTTAGGGAGAGAAAGAAGCAACTCCAGAGCTAATTTTGCACTAACTATTTTAGGATAAAATTTGAATCCTCCCTGGAGATCCTCACTTCTCTCCTTTAATGAAAAAGGCATTCTGGGATGTTGGTCCTGGGTAATAATAATCATCTGTGGAATTTTGAGATGGTAGAATGACTCCTGCTTTATTACAAAGTTTGCCAAAGTTGGCCATATATGCAAATCTAATAGAAGTTTGTTGGAGCAGATTAGCTGTTTTGTTAATTGAAATATAAAGAAAAAGTAAGAACTATAAAATTAGATTACAAGACATTCAGAGCACCTCCAGAAAATACTACATACGTACAATATGTATCACAACAAAAAAACTCCAGAAAAGAAACCTCATTCCACTGAGAACTATAAGAGGGGGGGGGGGGGGGGGGGGGGGGGGAATAGCATCACAGTAAAAGCCATGAAGGTAGTAAAAGATCTATTCCAAAATCCTGAAAAAGGAAAATCACACACTATATGTTAATTTTGATGGCAAAATAATCTTCACTTTCCAGAGGAAATGATGGAGGAAGAAAACTTTAAACAGAAAATCCTGCCTCGGGCAAAAGCAATTTCTTCCACTTCTGGCAGTAGCTTTTTAGATGTCTGTTTTGTTTTATTTTTTATGCATCAGTTAATGAGATTTCCTTCTTTTCCCCAGACTACTTACTTCAGGCTTCTTCCTTTCTTCCTTTCTTCCTTTCTTCCTTTCTTCCTTTCTTCCTTTCTTCCTTTCTTCCTTTCTTCCTTTCTTCCTTTCTTCCTTTCTTCCTTTCTTCCTTTCTTCCTTTCTTCCTTTCTTCCTTTCTTCCTTTCTTCCCTTCCCTTCCCTTCCCTTCCCTTCTCTTCCCTTCCCTTCCCTTCCCTTCCCTTCCCTTCCCTTCCCTTCCCTTCCCTTCCCTTCCCTTCCCTTCCCTTCCCTTCCCTTCCCTTCCCTTCCCTTCCCTTCCCTTCCCTTCCCTTCCCTTCCCTTCCCTTCCCTTCCCTTCCCTTCCCTTCCCTTCCCTTCCCTTTCTTTTCCTTTTCCTGTCCACGAATATACTGAGCTTTTAGCATTTTGAATAAAAAGAAGGGAAAGAAATAAATATCTATTTTAAATTAGATTTTATTTAAGAAGTGAATGACAGATGAGGGTGAATAGTACAATGCAGAAAAATAGTCTAAAATCAAAGTCAATATTTAAACGCTAAGGATTCATAGAGTTGCGACTGGGTGTTGAAACCTAATTTAGTTTAAATCAGTGCTAAGTTTAGTACTTTTACTAGATTTATACATGATTTGTTGTACTACTATCATTTAAGAAGATCCAATCATAAAATTAACTTCACCATTTAACACAAGAGCCCCAACACACAGTTTACACTATGTGATCTACTGACTGTGTGCATTGCTGATGGTCAACAATTACTTGGCTCTAAGAAAACATCAATAACATTTCATTTAATACTGTATATATGATTTAAGAAGCAAATTTACATCTGGAGTTACAACTAAGTTATAACCTGAATCAAAACGTCCAATACAGCTATCAAAGTAGGTTGTTAAGATCATAGGTGTTTTTTTTTGTTTGTTTGTTTTGTTTTTTTTTTCAGAAGTATGTGAATTTGACAAATACTATTCAAAGATCTTTTGAAACAAAGCTTTATGTAACTACATGATAATTGTAATGGACCTATGAAAATACGGAGTATATTTGAGCAATATGAGAGTAGTGCTTATTTTTAGACTTACTTTACACTGATAAACTAGAAAAACTAACTTTGTAGTGTAATAGCAGTATCTGTACAGACAGTGCTCGTATACATCTCTGGAATTGGTCCTGACAGGATGTACTGAGGTTTCTAGATGATACATTTATCTTTAAAATAATAAATGAAGTTACACATAAGTAAGATTAAATTGAGTGGTAAATTCTGTCAATATGAACATTCTAATATTTTCAGTATTTTATACAGCATGGTCAGCAAAAGAGAAAGGACAACAGGTAGAATATAACCTTGTTTAACAACTAGCTAGAGAAAAAGTATATATGTGTATAATATATATATTAAATATATATTATATATAGTAATTATATATATATGTAATATTTTGTATAAAGATATATTAAATAAGAGAGAATTTGTCATTTGTTAAAAGACTTCTTAGTGTTAGATCTCTCTGCTGTAGAAGTAATAGTATCAGAATTTTTCAGTATCTTCAGGTGCCTCCAGTTTGAAGTAAGATTTGGAAAGATAAGCAGTAAAGTTGATGGAAAATGAAAATGAATATAATTAAGTGCAGGATTCTGGATATAAGCCAGTTATTCTTACACAGTGGAGAAGGAGACCTCTTGGAACTTTAAATCATTCTTCCACTCTTGTCTGTCATCAAAAAATCTCCATCCATGACTGACTTTTTAAGATTTAAATGGAGAAAAGGTAATAATGTATTCAAGTAACTGATTTTGTTAACCTTTTATTGATAATTGCCCTTTATCTCCCTGGTCTACATGTTTATTATGAAGTTATTTAGATCCAGACTGAGGTGAGGGAGATAAAAAATGTTGCTACAGAGTTGGCTAGCGTAATTTGGGTAATGAAGCTGTTGAGTCCAATCTACTGTAATACAGTATTCTAAGTCATCTGTTCAGGCCATTATTTGGAATATAGGATTTAAAGGAGAAATATGTCTTTTCTGGTAGAAGCCTAAGACAGCTAAACTAGATGTTCATACTCAAGTATCTCGTTTCCACTGTGATAATTTTGCTAAGTTTTCAGTCTTTCCTCTAACTTGTAGATAAGTGTTCACATATGGAAAAAAAAAAAAAAAAGGAGAGAGAGATGGAGAAAAATGCACAGCAAAATGGCCTGTCTCATTTGACTGAAGCACAGAACAGCTGAGGATGCAAGAGTTCTCTGTAGGGAATCTTGTCCAGTCCGCTGTTCTGCAGTAAGGCTACCCAGGGTCTTGATGACACACACTCCTCAATAAATGAAATATGTCTCTAGAAAAGATGAAAAGAAAGTTAGTTCTTCAGTATGCTAGGGGATTTCTCTAACGTGTTTTGTTTTAACAGAAATACACAATACACTTTTTTTTTTTTTTTCATTTTAGTGAAAAAAGAGAGGGAAATATTTTGGGCAGTGGCCAAAGCAAACTGATGTATTTTCTCTTCTGAGATTGAATCTGATGAACCAATAAGTGAAACATTTACTGAGTTTTTCTGGAGATCCCATTTAATCCTCCTGATGTTCCCTAGTGTGACAGATTTCCTTCACTTCTCTCACAGCATGATTACACTTTTTCAATACTGCAATCTGATTTTGGAGAAGATCCAGATGTAGTAGTGTAGCAGCCCTTATTACCCACTTAACACAAGTCTCTTTCTCCTTTAAACACATTAACTTTGTAAATTGTTCAAAAAAAAAAAAAAAAATAAAAAAAAACTTTTCAGAATTAGAGTACATTCACCAAAGAAGTAGCAAGAAAAATGGTAAAAACATTCATACATCAGTTTCTGGTTAACTAAATCTTAAATGTTTATTACATCTCTGGTTCCACTCACTTTTACTGTTACCTGCAAGGGAGCAGAAAATTAGAATATTTCAGCAAATGTCCAGTCTTCATTCAATGTCTCTTAACTATAGTACTGACTCTGACAACATGTCAAAAATTTCTTCTTTCTTCTTCACAACCAAGGCAAATTTAGAAGTTTAGCTTCCTTATTTTTTTTTTTTTTCTTATCTAGCACCATTGAACTATGTGAAGAATAAACTCATTTAGCCTGATCAAAAGTGGTTAGAGTTTTTTTCCAGTTAATATATATCTTGTTTCCTTGACAAATATAAGTATTCAGATTTCACTTCAGAATACAGGTCTTAACCATAAATTATTAATCTCGTATTTAGCAGCTTCCTACTTAGGTAATACAAAATCACCTGTTATGTAAGATAACTGAAGTTGATATCACTTATTATATTCCAGTAGATCAGTTTCTACTATCACACATCATGTAGTATTGAACCAACTACATCTCATATGGCAAAATAAATGTCAAGTTTGGAGAGGTTTATTTTCAGTAAATAGGAGGCTGCTAAAGATGAGATTAATAATCTATGACAGAGACCTGCTATTCCATGCATTCCATTTATCCATTGTTATGAGTTAAGGGAAAGGAGATACTTTCAGAGATGCTTTGTAGAACTTTGTCTTGTAGAAGGCCTGAAGGAGCACTTTGTGTATTAAAAAGATGACAGAAAAATACTGTATAAGAAAGGAGACTGTTTACTTCCCTTAAAAGTTGCTCTGAAGCTCTGCCATAAATTTATGTACAGAACAAATTACCTTCATTTTCACTTGTTGACTGTAACATTTTTAGACTGACTTTGACTAGAGTAGTTCAAAATAGTTTAATTTCCAGGATACCAAGATATTTTTCCCCCAGACATGCAGCATCCTCTACAAAATGCTCAAATACATTTCCAAGTGAAATGTG